>NW_015167563.1:688678-698406 GCF_001447785.1 Gekko japonicus
GCTATTACGTCAGTCACTTCAAAGGGCACAAAGTTAGGGGAAGTACAAACAGGGGTCATTTGGCCTGCGGGGGGGGGGGATTGAAGAGAGTCACTAGAGTTGGGCCACAGAAGGAGGAAAGAGGGAAGGAAAGAGAGAGAGTAGAGAGAAGGAAAGAAGGAAGGAAAGAGGGACAGAAAGAGAAGGAAAGAAGGAAGAAAAGAAGAAAGGAAAGAGGGTATAAAAAGAGAGAAGGAGAGAGGGGGGAAAGGAAAGGAGGCGGGAAAGAAAGAGAGAGAAGGGAAGAAGGAGTGAAACAGGGAAAGGAGAGAAGGAAAGGAGGGAATGGAAGAGAGGAAAGGAGGAAAAGAGGAAGGAAGGAAGGAAGAGAAAGGAAAGAGAGAAAGAAAAGGAGGGAAAGAAGAGGAAAGGAGGGAAAGATGGCAAAGAGATGGAGGAGGGAGGGAGGCTCTCCCCCCATCAAGCCCCTGCCACCCCTGTGGATCCCTTACTTACCACTTCGGCGCGGGCCCAGGGGACCCAGCTGCGGGGCCTGCCCCCGGCCCCAGCGCTTCTGCACGGGCCTGGGGGACCCGGCTGTGTGGCTCTCCAGGCTTCCCTCGGCCCCAGTGCTCCTGCGCGGGCCTGGGAGACCCAGCTACGGGGATTTCCGGGCTTCCCCCGGGCCCAGCGCTCCTGCGTGGGCCTGGGAGACCTGGCAGCAGGGCTGTTCTGGCCTCCCCCAGGCCCCAGTGTGTGGTGCTGGTGCGCTCCGGCACACTCCGGGCCCAAAAGACCCCTGGTATGATCTAAATGTTCTATTTTTTTATTCTGAAAAACACTTGTTTTATTGTACCAGATGTGAACCTTGGAACTATTGTTGTTATTCATTATTATTTGTTGTTACTGTTTTTGAAAAATAATAAAATTGTAAAAGAAATTAAAATAAATACAGTTAAAATTTAAAACAATTGAAACGTTGAAACACAGCCACAATTCATACAAGTCAACGGGGAGTTTCCCTGGCATATTATTTGGGTTGGTAGGTGGGTGACAACAACCTCAGGGAGGTCATATAGGGATGCTCGCTGCCTCAGCCAAAAGCCTGGCGGAACAGCTCCGTCTTGCAGGCCCTGCGGAATTGAAGAAGATCCTGCAGGGCCCTAATCTCAACAGGGAGCATGTTCCACCAGACAGGGGCCAGGGCAGAAAAAGCCCTCGCCCTGGACGAGGCAAGATGGGCGTCCCTCGGACCAGGAACAACCAGGAGATGTTGGTCCATAGAGTGTAACGCTCTTTGGGTCGTATATGGAAAGAGGCGGTCCCTCAGATATGTGGGTCCCAGGCAGTATAAGGCTTTAAAAATTATTACCAACACCTTGCAGCGAATCCAGAAGTCAACTGGCAACCAGTGCAGTTGGCGGAGCACCTGCTGGATGTGAGGCATTGCTGGACAGGCACTGATGTCTGCAGGTGCGCTGCTGCAATTTGCACCAGCTGTAATTTCTGGGCCAGCCTCAAGGGTAAGCCTGCGTAGAGCAAGTCTGGAAGTGACCATTGCATGGATCACTGTAGCTAAGTCCTGGGGGGGGGGGGGTGTGAGAGGTCTCAGCAACTTTATCTGCCTAAGATGGAAGAATGCAGATCTGGCAACTGCAGTAACCTGGGCCTCCATAGAGAGAAAGGCATCCACTGTTACTGCCAGGCTCCTCACTTTCTGAGTCAGTGCCAAAGGCGCCCCTTCCAGCATACCCACATCTATCCCCCTCCCCCCGACCCAGGTACAAGACCTCCATCTTCGATGGATTAAGCTTCAACCGGCTCTGCCGCAAAGCCACAGCAGTAGCTACTTGATTTAGTTGGCAGCGTGACAAGCATTCATTTATGTTAAAAGCACTAAGTGGAGAAAAACCGGCAACTCATTACGTGTAGGCACTATGGGTAAATGCTAAGATTTTTTTTTTTTTGCTGTCAAGTTGCAGCCAATTTATGTTGACCCCGTAGAGCAGGGGTGTCAAACATGAAGCTCAGGGGATGGATCAGGCCCCCGGAGGGCTTCTATCAGGCCCACAGTGGAACTGGCTGTCTTCTGCTGCTGCTTCCATTTCTTCCACTCCTGCATCATCGTAGGTTTGCAGCTTACAGATACACACCTGAACAGCATACTCAAGATTGCAACAGCGCAGACATTTTGATGCAATAATTCAGAGCAAGAGGTGTCAGTTATCAGACACTGTTAAATAAACAAAATATTCCAAGAGTCCTAATGTTTTAAGCATGTTTTTATTTTAAGTAAAAAAAACCCTTTGTGTTTGTGTCCTTTATAAAGTTTATATCTCCGCTACCTGGCATTACACACATGGCCCGGCCCAACAAGGTCTAATTTATGTCAGATCCGGCCCTCATAACAAATGAGTTCGACATCCCTGCCGTAGAGTTTTCAAGGCAAGAGACGTTTGCCATTGCCTGCCTCTGTGAAGCAACCCTGGTATTGCTTGGTGGTCTCCCATCCAAATACCAAATACCAATACCTGTTTAGCTTCTGAGATCAGATGACATCTTGCTGGTTTGGGCTATCCAGGTCAGGGCAGTGTTAAGATACTACATAATTAACCAGTGATATTTAGCAATAAGTTAGACTGCAAGGTGCGAACAATATCAGTATTGTTTATTTTCTTTCAGGACGGCTGTGCAGTGATCATTTCAGTGTGGCCAGCCCAGGACAGAAAAACAGAATTTTGTTGTGGGCATTTCTGGAATTTTTTGAAAGGGCAGTGGGTACCATCACAAAATGGCTACCCAGTAAATCTGCTGTTTTAATGTTGTTTCACTCTAGATCTTGTGATAATATTGTAAGTTTTAAATTTTATTTCAAAATAAACATTTACTTACACTGTAGATGCACACCTACTTGGGAGTAAGTTCCATTGAATTCACTGGGGCCGACTCCTGACTAAGCATGCCTCGGATCCAGTTGTTAGTTTAACTGCTACATAAGTTACACAGTGGATGAAAGGCATATAATCTGTATTTCCTTACTAAGGTGAGGATTCCTCTAGTGGCATGTGTCCAAACAAGTCCTACTTACATAACTTCTTCTTGTGGTTTAGAGAAACAGGGAGTGGCTGGGATGTCTCTGTACTGTAAAGACCCCTTAGGCATCTATGTTTCAAAACTAACCTGGCATCCACACAATCCATGAATAAATAAATAAATTTACAGAATAATCTGAATCATGTTTACCCAGAAGCCAGCCTTGTTGGCTACACGTGGATTTACTTCTCACTTAGCAAGCTTTCTCCTGCCAACCTAGCAGTTCGAAAGCAAAAAATTGCAAGTAGATAAATAGGTACCACTTCGGTGGGAAGGTAACAGCGTTCTGTGCGCCTTGGTGTTTAGTCATACCGGCCACATGACCACGGAAACGTCTTCGGACAGCGCTGGCTCTTCGGCTTTGAAACGGAGATGAGCACCGCAACCCTAGAGTCGGATTCGACTGGCTTTCGAGCAAGGGAGCCTTTACCTTTAAGCAAGCTTTAGATTGTGGCCTCGGTCATAGCCCAATTAAAACTGAGGGGTTCTCAACCAGAATAAATAGTCTGAATGTAGAAACAAAATGCTGGTCACAACAATAAAGTGTCTACTTCCTTCTATAGAAGTCTGTTGGAATCACTGGCTGCTAGAGTTGAAACTTAAAACAAAATGGGAACAAAAGTGGTCACCACCCCAGCGTCTGTGGGATCATCATGGAGTTGGTCATCTTTGTACAAATGAAGCAGCCTCAATCACAATAGCAGAAGGCTATTGGTATTATTGGTCTGCAACCGATAGGCAGTACAGCAGAACAAACATGTCTCTTATACAATATGCTTCTCTACACAATCCATTCTGGTACTGTGACCAATGTTCCCTCTAAGCTGTAGAGCCCTGTGAGCAAAAATTCTACTTTGTGAGCTACCGGCATTAAAGTTGTGAGCAGGTGATTTGGCTACTGCATAAATTAGTGTGTTCTGGAGCCATCCTTCCTGAGCTGAGACAAAAATGTGTGAGCCGGAGGCTAAAAAACTGTGAGCTAGCTCACACTAACTCAGCTTAGAGGGAACACTGGAGTCCACTGTTTTCTCCAGAGGGACTGATCTCTGCTACCTGAAGAGCATTTGTATGTGTGAGTTATCTGTAGCCGTCACCTGGAGAGTGGTAACCATTGTTACCCATTCTCCTCTCCCCTATGAGGTATGTTATGCAACTGAAAATTCCAACTGCCTTGCGGTTCACAAAAGACAGATTAATGAATGTGCTTTTTAAAACTGTGCGTGCTGCTGGGGAGACGGATTGAGTGTGTGTGTGTGGAAAAAATGGGCTTTTCCCCCTTCATGAAACTGCTTTATACTAAATTGGTCCATCAAAATCAGTATTGTGTACTCTCTATGATCTCACGTTGACGGCTTTTACATCACCTTCTACCTGATCATTTTAACTGGAGTTGCTGAAGACTGAACCTTGGACCTTGTGCATGCAAGGCAAATGCTTTACCATGGAGGCAGAGCCCCTCCAATTAGAAGGATTTCAGGCATGCCGGTAAGTGCCTATGAAGGGTAAGGGTAAGGGAAATGAACAGGGACAAAAATGGTGGCCATGGGATGAGCGTGTGTTTGTTTATTTAGAAATTTGTACCATAGTTTTCTTTACGGATCACATTCTGTGCAGTATCTGCTTGCTGGGTGGATACAGCATTTTATT
Organism: Gekko japonicus; assembly: GCF_001447785.1. Classification (NCBI taxonomy): domain Eukaryota; kingdom Metazoa; phylum Chordata; class Lepidosauria; order Squamata; family Gekkonidae; genus Gekko; species Gekko japonicus. The sequence goes on from NW_015167563.1 coordinate 693,398, forward strand.
TAACTAGTCTCACAAGGAATTTGAATGGCTTACTATAAATAAAATATGATGTTGCAAATAAAATGTTTCAGTTATGTATTAACATTTGAAACCACAGGGCTTTTAAAACTGAACTATAATGGTTTCGCTTATGCATTTTGAGCCTGTGTAGCAAAAACATTTTAAAAAGTGTTCTCCTTCTGCCCCATCTGTGCACTCAACTTATATGAACTGCAGTCTGTGTCTTTTAATTATTACTTGCTCTGAAACTATAGTAGGCTAGACATTAAATGATTAGTTCTGTTCAAAGTATTAGCACCATATGTAATTTGTTAGGGAATTTAATTGGTGACAGGCTGGAAGGAAAAACTCTTGCTATCCTCAGGACCATGTCATCACAGCAATACCCATCAACATTTCACATATGCTTTAAAGAAAGTAGGGTATCACAAAAAGAAGAAAAACTCATCAGCCAGCACTTCTTGCTCTCAGTGTACTTTAGAAGGAGGCATAAGGAAAAAGAAAGTTCCCCTCAGTAGGTCATAATGACAGGTCACATGTTGCAGATGAAAGACAGGAATCTATGCGATATCCATACTCACTGTATAAAAGTGCAAAGAAAAGTATTTAACCCCAACGGCAATGGTAACAGAAGAGCTACCTGCTCAAACAAAAACCTCAGGGAATAAATACATGCACATCCTAACAAGGTGAACAACAACCTCTAAAGGAGGTGCTCAGGAAAAATTCTAGATAGCATTTTATCCTGCAGGCATGCAAATGATACTACTGCTGGGGACCTGAGCCACGCCAGCAGATATTTTGTTTAGTCGTGACTTGCCCAATAATTGCATGTAGGAAAGATGGCACATAGTTCTTTCACATTTTCCAGCCTTCCTACTTAAGGTTATTCTGTGGCAGCATGTTACTTGTGCATTTTGTTTTGGGGAGAAGGTATATATCGGATTCTGTGATGTTATCATGCCATTGCTTCTGTCTACTGCCAGTTCATTGGATCTTTCCAAACCTGGGTACTAGGGGGGTATTTTAGCACATATCATCATGATTGGTGGGTGATAGAAGGGTTGCCAATAATACTATGGATATATTGGTAGGTACTGCTGCCTCTTTTTTATTGATTTATTTTGCTTTATAGTTTTTGCTGAAGGGCATATTATGAATATGACTGCTTCAGTGGTGTAATGGCTGCCTGATATAGCACAACCATAGGATCTGCTAGCCAGGATCAGCTGTCAGATGTCTGTGCAGTTCAGTCTCCGAATTCTCAGTATTCACAAAATTGAAGTCTAGTAACACCTTAAAGACCAACAAAATGTGTTTGGATGGTTTGTTTGTACAGTTACAGTAAATTCAATAGAGTGTACACCTGAAAGCTAGCCACAAAGAAGAACCTGGCAGTGCTTTCTACTGAAACGAAGGCAAGCCAACGAACAACATAGTAGTAAAAAACTAAAATCTTGTCCACAAAGCAAAGTATTGTGTAGTGGGCTAGCCGCATGGAAGACCCGCTGAGGCACGCATGATACCCTGCACGCATTACTGGTACACAACAAAGCCAAAGACAAACGGCTGGCTGGCCAACTATATACACACCTGGGGATACACCCCTAGGTCCCATTGGTGGGTTTAAATCTCCCACCACGGTCCCATTGGTTCCCCAGTGGAGGGAGCAGGAGCCTAGGCTCCATTGTTCTTCCAGAGTCAAGCTCTGGGGTATTCGCTGGCCCCCAGTGGCGGTCAGTGGACACAACAGCCTCTCACCCAAAGGAAAAATGAGGGTTTTGTACCACCCTGTGTGACAGCACATATGATGGACATCACATAGGAATGAATTCAGTCCATGATGTCTCCTTTGCCTCAAAAGGCAGCAGCTGTTTTCTTCCCTGAAAGACTACACAAGCCTATTGGGGACAAATAAACAAAGAGCAATGAGGGTGTGGTCACTGAAGTGAAAGAGAAACCTTACTCTGTTCCACCTGAAAGCTACATGGTATTTTGCTCCTTCTTCTGTGAGCACCTTAGTCAAGTATAATGACTCCAGTTTGGTGAGAGCCAGTTTGGTGTAGTGGTTAAGTGCACAGACTCTTATCTGGGAGAACCGGGTTTGATTCCCCACTCCTCCACTTGCACCAGGCTGGATGACCTTGGGCAAGCCGTAGTTCTGATAAGAGCTGTTCTTGAAAAAGAGCAGTTTCTGTCAAGAGCTCTCTCAGCCCCACCTACCTCACAGGGTGTCTGTTGTGGGGAGGGGAGGGAAAGGAGTTTGTAAGCCACTCTGAGACTCCTTTGGGTAGTGAAGGGCGGGGTATACATCCAATTTCTTCTCTTCCATATTCTGTGAAAACGCAGTCCTTTCTATCCATAGTCCTAGACAGTTACACAGTGTGTGGCTCTTAGGAAGTAACCACACCTTCAAGTGAATAGCATGGCAAAAGATAAAATGTTGCATTATCTCAGTTTCTGGGGCCCATTTTTTAAGCCAGTTGAACTGTGGGAGACCAGTTACTTATATGAGTCTGAAACTTGGAAGGCAGAGACTGCAAAGACCTGTACAGAAAAATCTTTGATAGCCGTAGTTATTCTAACTGGAGCCATAATGACAGCAAAGGAACCAAAGGAGTTTTGTTGACTGAAGACAATACTCTTCAAATGTTTTAAAGCTGGATTTAATGGTGTGATTTTTAAAACATCTTTTACTTTTGTGGATTTATGCTATACACCTCCTTCATTGACAGTTAAATGCCATGCTGAATCATACAAAAGTCCAACTAATCCAACTTTAAAAAATAAATATATGACAATGGATACTGATTGTAAAGCACCCCCACCATAACCCACCAGGTTTGATGGTATACACCAGTGATGGCGAACCTTTTAGAGACCGAGTGCCCAAACTGTGACCCAAAACCCATTTATTTATCACAAAGTGCCAACACGGCAATTTAGCCTGAATACTGAGGTTTTACTTTAGAAAACACAACTCATACATTAACTTAAGATGATCCAAACAAAGTAAGGAAAGCAATCCCCAATGCTTTCATTTACTTAAAATTATTTGGCAGAGAATTCAACACTTTAGTGATGGTCTGGGCCTGGCTGGGACGATGACACATGTGCCCACAGAGAGGGCTCTGAGTGCCACCTCTGGCACCCGTGCCATAGGTTCGCCACCACTGGTATACACTAACAATATCTCCATGGTATACCTGCATGGAAATTGTCACTAAAATTGTGCAGTTATATTAATGGCTGATATTTGAAATTGGACAATTTAGAGAGCAGTCCTAAACAGGACTACTTGGAATCCTCCTGAAGACTGCTCAGTGTGGCTTACTCTCTGGAAGAGGTTGTTAGGATTGCATTGTTAGGCTGCAGTCCTAGAATACTTTTCTGGCAGTAAGCCCCATTGGTCAGCCTTGGTAGGTTCCTCAGTAGAGTTGTTTAAAACTACTGCCTTAACGGCTGACATGAAGACTGTGGAGTTATGAGTTGTGCAGCACAATCTTATACTTTTTTTTGCCATCACGTTGCAACAAACTTACAGCAACCCCATAGGGGTTCAGAGGTGGTTTGCCATTATCTCCTTTTGCATAGCAACCCTGGTATTCCTTGGTGGTCTCCCATCCTAATACTGACTAAGGCTGACCCGGCTTAGCTTCCAAGATCAGGCAATTTTGGCCTATCCTGGTTAGGGCAATATTATGCATACCTCCTCAGAAATGTCCCATGATGTTCAAATGTGCATAGGACTGCAACACCACTGACCTGTACTAAACAAAGGTTCTTGTTCCCTCTGTGACTTGCTTATTTTTTATTTATTTATTTTTAAATTTATTATCAAATTTATACCCCGCCCTCCCCGCAAAGCAGGCTCAGGGCAGCGTCCAACACGACATATAAACAGCTTAAAAACAGAATTATTAAAAACACTATAAATCAACAAGCATAAAGTGCTGGCGGCAATTAAAAGTCACTTAAATGACATGTTTTCAATGGATTTCCACTTCCCAATGTTCTAAGGTGTTTTTCTGCTCGTAGTTTCCTTAAGGCAACAACTCGATGGTAGTTCATGGGCCAGGTGCTGCAACAGTCGGGCGATCTAATGATGGTCCAACGGTGGCGGCCCCTAATTGAATGCCTGGCGGCTTATTTCTGAGTTGCTTATTTCCAAGTCAATGTGCATAAAGATGGCAGCTTGAACAAACTAAACTTTATGAATGTCTGAGATAAGTTCCACTGAATTAAATTAAATTGTTCCAAGATAACTGCATGTAGGACTTCAGTTTAAACTGGAAAAGGGCAGCTTGTGATATAAGGAAGATCTGGTCTAGCAGGCAATGTGTTAGAGTTAAAATTATAGAAAGTTTTATCCAGCAGTATTAGGAGAGGAGAGGCGATATATAGGGTACACTGCAAAGTAGTAGGTTTGCTAGTCTGTTACAGGGAGAAAATGCATCTTGCGAAACTTCAGCATATTTATTGTGGTATAAACTTTTGTGGATTAGATCCCATTTCATTAGCTGCATGAATATATTGTCTGTTGGATATGTACAGGGATATATAGAAAAAAATTGTTAACAGTGGGGCAAAAAATAATGAAATATGAGAGATGGAATCTAAAATTTCTATGCAAAACTTACATTTGAAAGAGCAGACTGATCATTTACAACAGCTGTAATTGTTGATAACAAATATATATATATACTAGGAATAAGGCCCGTTGTGGAAATAAATACAACGAAATCTAGAAAGAGGCTCTGGGAGAGTGCTCTGGATTTGGGCAAACAGTGTCAATTTGCTGTGGCGACCTCAGTAGGGTATAATGACAGAGTCCACTGTTTTCTCCAGAGGAACTGATCTCTGCTACCTGAAGAACAGTTGTAATTTCGAGTGATCTCTAGCCCTCACCTGGAGATTGGCAACAATTGTTACCCAGAACAAAATGGCTGGTTTGGAGGGTGAAGTCTATGGCATTCTACCTGTCTGAGGTCCCACCCCTCTGCAAACCC
>NW_015167563.1:702595-722550 GCF_001447785.1 Gekko japonicus
ACGCTTTGCGCGTGCACATGGACTCCCAGACCAGCCCTGGACTCCCCCACTCTTTATGAGGTGAGGACTTGGCAACCCAATCCCCCCCAACACCAGGCAGGCCGGTGTCTGTCAGGTGTAGGAGCAGGGCCAGGGTATGAATGTTTATGGGGAGATAGTAAAGGACAGTTCTAGGAACCATTCCGATGCGTGCCTCCCTCATGAACCTGAAGAAATGTCCACCACATCACCACTCCCTCACACCAACTCCCCCTCACACCTCTTACTGCCCTCAAGAAAGCTCCTGGCAAACGTCGAGCCACATACACCAATGCTACAAGGAGGAGGCAACTTAAGAATGTGGCAAAGACATTTGCACATAGTACTCCTGCAGTGCACAGAGCTGTACAGGCCAAGTACCAGCAAGATCACCCTGAGGTGCTCAGAACAACACAGTCTCCATATCAGCAAAACAGTCCAGGAACACAAGTAGAGAGGCCATCAATTTCGTGGAAGGTAGCAGGAGTGGACTTAGCAGACGACTGCTTCTTAAATGGACAGTTCTATATGGCCTGCTCCAGAGTGAGCTCATCAAGCAGCCTGGTGATTCTAGCACCTGAGGGCAGAACCACCAATGTGGTTTAGAGAGATGTCCTTTAGTAGAGAGAGAAAAAAGTACGTATGTCTCACTTCATTTCTTACACTACAATCTTCTCTGTTAGAATTCCTACAACAAATGTCACATTTCAAATTTCACATTATCAGTATTATAACTGGATTTATGGAACTTAAATACCGTAGCGAAGCACGGGTAGCAGGCTAGTAGTTATATATATAGTTATATGCCAACCATGTCCTGCCACTTAAACAGGTCAGTCTTAATACAAAAAATATAGACACAGAAATGTTCAAATACCAATGAGAATATTTCAGTTTTCTAACACCCATTGCTACTGATCAAAAGGTCACTGTTGATAAATTTATTTATACCATCTTTCTCTTCTTGGACAAGTGACATACCATTCTATGACTGAAACCCCCCACCCCAAGAATATGCCTGCAAGCTGCATTAAAAGATCTTGCAAACAAAATGATGGTACAGCACCTCCTAAAAACTTCTAAAGGCAATGTCCCCTCCCCTTCTGAGTGTATGTCACAACAGTGAAGAAATGGGCTCTAGAGCCTCTAGTAAGGGCCTCCCAACCTTTTTGAGCCTGCGTGCACCTTTGGAATTCTGACACATTGTGGTGGGTGCAGCAACAAAATGGCTGCTGCAGAAGGTGAAGCCAGCCACAAATGGCTGTCACAGCCGCCCTGAGCCTGTTCGCTGGGAGGGCAGGGTATAAATTGAAACAATAAAATAAAATAAATAAAATATCTTTCTACTGTGGTGGCAGCTGTTGTGCCGAAGCCACATTTTTAAAAATCTGCACAGCTAATCAGAAGCCTGAGCAAAAGCCCAACCTTGCCCCATCCCCTTTCTAAAAACACTTGTCGGGCATCAGGAAAGATGCTAGTTAGCACTGTACCCATGGGACACCACAGTTGATTCCAAGTGGACCATCATAAGCAGGGAAATGACAAAGTGGCAATCAGATTACAGTTGGTGCATGGTGACATATGGGGAGGTAGTCTTTCAGATATGTGGTTCCTAAGTTTTAACTCATGAAGGGCTTTAGAAGTTATAGCCAGCAAGTTGAATTAAACTTAGAAGCAAATTGACAGTCTCTCTCATTTGCCATCAAGTCACAGCTGACTTACAGCTGTTTTATAATATGCAGGGGTCATTTCCTGCAGGAGCGTGCAGGAGCGGAGCTCCGGCAGTAAAGAGCCCAGAGGTGGGCACATGCAGCAAGCCCCACCCCCTGCTCCCAGCAGCCCTCAGTCAGAGCAAGAAGCAGCCAGGTAAGTTGCAGAGCCAACCCCCCCCCCCGGCCCCACGGTCCAAAACAGTCCAGGGGCACCTTTAAGACTAAGTTTTATTCAGGTAGAAGAAGAAGAAGAAGAGATTGGATTTATACCCCGCCCTTCACTTGGAGTCTCAGAGCAGCTTACAAACTCCTTTTCCTTCCCCTCCCCACAACAGACACCCTGTGAGATGGGTGGGGCTGAGAGAACTCTAACACAAACTGCTCTTTCAGGAACAGCTGTGTCAGAGCTTGTGAGTGACTCAAGGTCACATCAGCAGGTGCATGTGGAGGAGTGGGGAATCAAACCCAGTTCTCCCAGATTAGAGTCCGCACACTTAACCACTACACCAAACTGGTTCTCCTAGATTAGAGTCTGCACACTTAACCACTACACCTAACTGGTACAAGCTCTCCCTCCTCTGCAAGGACAGATCTGCAGGCCCTCCCCCCCCAATAGCTAGCAATCCAAAAGAGTCCAGTGGAGCCTGAGCCATGGGTGTTGCCTTCTGACACACTTCCGGTGATGTCAGGGGGTGTGGCATATGCAAATACGTTATTCTAATGAGTTATGCTAATGAGCTCCTGCACTTCCTTTTCTACAAAATGACCCCTGATTAATATGCGAGATGTGTGCTTGACAGCTAGCCTCTGACAGCAGTCAAGCCTGTGTGTTCTGTACCAGTTGTAACTTCCAGGTTGTCTTCAAGGGCAGGCCAAGAAATAGACTGAAGTGTAAATAGTAGTCCAAATACAAATTACAAAAGCACATATTAACTTGACCACGTTGGCTGAGAGAACTGGCGAACCAAATGCAAGAAAAGAACTTCAGAAGCCCCATGATGAAATTGCTATGATTTCTTAGAAAGCTTTGTTCTGTTTGAATAGGCCTTAACACTAAGGATTTCTTGGCTGCTCCAAATGTTAGTTTATGATGGTTATTGCCATTTCTCCTGTGAATGTGTACATTCGAGCTTTAAATAATGTATTATTTCTGCAGTTTATGAACTTTTGTTTCCATTGTTTCCATTCCTTCCCCACTCCATATCCTTATGCCATTCGGGGAACTACAGATTTCATGAATTAGGCTCTAGGGTATGAAAGTTTTGAGAGGTTTTTTTAATGCTCCTGCTGCCCCTTTTACCAGTTTGTCCTAGACTCACAAAAGTCCTGTAACGTCGCAGACACCTTATATTACGTACTGTTTTAATAATACTTTTATGGTGTACTGTGGGTTTTATATTTATGTTGGTCCTAGTTGTATTGAACCCATTTCCATAGACAATTGTTTGTAACCCTGCAAAACCTCAAACAGTCCCTTAGTCTTTAAAGGACCATTTTTATTAGGCTGACTATTTATGCAAGCGAATATTTCCTCCTCCGCAGAACATTTGTTTCACAGAACGTCGCCACTTATGTCTGGGAAACCCGTTCTCAGTTTCGCGGCCTCCAAGGTTTCTATTCTCCGCTCGCGGGAGTAGAGGAAGGCCTGTCAGCCAGCCCTTGGAGTAGACGGGAGAGGCGGACAAAGAGCTCTTAAACAAATAAGAAATGCGCTTCTACATGAGTGACTGCTCCTGTCCTCCAATAAGCAGAAGGCTTGTTGCAGAGTGCCAGCGCGACCCCGAGGAGTCTATAAAAGGAGACCACGCGAGACCGCGCGTTCCCCGTTCGGATAGCGCTGTAGTGCAGCGTTTTTCTGTCTCTGAGGCAAAAACCGCGCGGGAGAGAAGGGAGGAGCGGCGACCGCTGACGACATCGAAGTGACGGGGAGCAGATCCGGACGGCGTCTTTGGAACAGGGTTCCGGCAGGCCTGGGATCGCAACCGCAGCGGAATTTAACGTGAGTACCGAAGGCTCTCGAGGGTCAACCCGTCTAGATTTCGGGGGGGAGGGGGAGGGGAGAAGAGGCTGTGAGGCGGGATGGGCCTACGGAGCGAGCGCGGAGGCGCCGTTCTTGCCGCCTCTTTCCTTCGTTAGGCCTCAGTGACGTGGGGGCTTCCGTTGTGTCCCGTACCCAGGTAGACACAGTCGCGGCGCGGTCTTCGAGCAGGCACGATGGCCGACGTGGAGCAACAGCTTGGCGCCACTCAGAACGGGCACGAAGCGGAAGCGGCCGAGGGCTCCGCTGGTGGCGGCGGCGACGAAGAGCAGCAGCAGCAGCACCAGGAGCAGATGGAGGAGGAGGAGGAGGAGGAAGAAGAGGTGGTGGCGGCGGCCGTGGCCGAGGAGGAGGAGGAAGAGGAGGAGGAGGCGGCCGAGGCAGGGGACGGAGGCGAGGAGGGGCAGTCGGCCGCCCCGGCGGAGGCGACCGGCAGCCAGAATGGAGCCGAGGGCGACCAGATCAACGCCAGCAAGAACGAGGAAGACGCGGGGTGAGTGCGAGCGGCCCTCCTTTCCCGGCGCCATGCGGGCGACCGACGTGCTGGCAGCGAAGGGGTAGTAGGCCCGAGGCCGCTTCCGCTCTGCAGCGCTGCAGGCTCCGACAAAGGGCGGTTGTGGCGCAGCTGCGTGGCGCGAATCGGCCCTGCTGGCGAGGCTGAAGCAGACAATGAGCGGGGCCTGGGCCGCCACTACGGCGGCGGGACCCCACCTCCTTTGTTCTGGAGCTGCCTTTTGTTGCCGCCATGTGGTGGTGGTGGGAGCGCGGGAGAGATCCTTTTTTTTTTTTTTGGCCTGAAGTGGGAGGATCCGCCCCCCTCCCTGTGTTCTGTTCGCGCTCAGTCACGGCTTAATCATCGATGCATTTTAGGTAACCTTGAAGAGAAGTGTTTTCTCCCCCATTACTTGGGCCGGTTTTCTCCCCCCCCCCTCCGGGGGATATACAGAGTCCTTTCTTCTTAACACTAAAGATTGTACTATAAGCATAGGAGGCTGTATAAATAATAGTATTGGCGAATCTACTATAGATGCATTGGTATTTGTGGAATTTAAGATGACATCGGTTCATATGGTGTTTGGGAAATAAAAAAGCTGAAGAGAGTGGCTAAGCTGTTGCCTTTCTTGTTTTGTTGGCAGTTGAAGCTGATTAATTCTGTCCGATTTTTCCTGGCCCTTGTGATGCTTTTAGTTGAAGCATAGTAGTTTCTTCCCACAGGCAGTCAAACTAGCCCCTGGCCTGGTGCCCTGTGACTGTGGTATTTATATACAAGGTGTGCTGCTTCAGGATTTTGATGCTGCCATACCCAAACGGGTGTCTCTTCATTATGGACTTCTTTTACTCAACTGTAATAACAAAAAAATTTATTCTAAATATTCTGTTTCCATTATGTCAGACCCTATAGTATTTGTGAAAAACCTTTTCAAATTGTGGATACTTTAAATGAGTAACTACAAATGGTCACTGCTTTATAAAGGGGTCAGTGGGTCCAGTTTATCAATAACTTTGAACAGCTATGCAACTTTTAAAAACTTGCTTTGACACGGGACTAACCCGTTTTGGAGTAACTCAAAACAGCTTTTGCTAAAACAAACTGATATGGTAATCTGGGATATTGGGCAATGTTCTTATGTCAAATACATGGATTAGAAAGATTTAGGGGGGAGTAGTGTGCAGTAAGTAGCAAAGGAAACTGTATGGTTAATTCATGTTCAGTACCGAGGTGTTCATTATTTAATGAAAATTATGTTTTGTCAACTACTAGGATTAAGGTTTGAGTTGCTTTATTTTATGCAGGGCTGGTTGGTTTGTAATCTTTGGTGTATCTGAAGTATAAAGGCCCCCCCCCCCCCCATTTATAGTGGTTGGTTGGTGTCAAGGCTCAGCCAGCCTTGAGTATAGGTTTGGAGCATGTTAGGTTAAAATGCTCCAGTAAGTATAATATGCCTAAATTCTTGAGCAAGAAGGAAGAAAGTACCAGAAAATAAAATTAGGGGTACCTTAATTTAAAGTGTTGGGATGAATTACCCAAACTACTGCTTCCTAACTGATTTAAAAATACCAGTTTTCAACATACATAGTATCTTAGCTGAAGCCTTGTGTGAGTTTTAATTGTAGATAACTGAAACTCGAATTGAGTTTGTGTTGATATACCACCATTTATGAGATGTCTTAAGTCTTTTTAATGGTGATTTATGTATTATGAACTATTTGCAAGACAAAGGTACAAGTCCTAAAGGAATGGAAGGTGGAGCAACTGCTCATTTGTATTAACATATTTAGATAAGATATTATTAATGGTAACTGTTGCTGCATTAATACTCTTTTTATTTCAGGAAAATGTTTGTTGGGGGCCTTAGCTGGGATACAAGCAAGAAAGACTTGAAAGACTATTTCACAAAATTTGGTGAGGTGTCTGACTGCACAATAAAGATGGACCCCAATACAGGAAGATCAAGAGGTTTTGGGTTCATTCTCTTTAAAGAGGCTGCAAGTGTTGACAAAGTAAGTTTGAAGGGTTAAAAACCTAAATTCTTAGTATTCTTGTAAATCTGCTAATTTCATTCTGACTTTGTTAAATTATTTTTTTAGGTTTTGGAACAGAAAGAGCACAAGTTAGATGGACGTGTGATTGATCCTAAAAAAGCAATGGCAATGAAGAAGGATCCTGTGAAGAAAATATTTGTTGGTGGACTTAACCCCGAAGCAACAGAAGATAAAATCAGGGAATATTTTGGAGAATTCGGAGAGGTGTGTGTAGAAATATTAAAATTTCAAGACATTTTGAAGCCATAGGATAAAAAACTCCTCCCCATTTTTGGGGGGAGGGGGGAATGAAATTTTTGGGAAAATAGACATATATGCAGTACTTATTGTCCTAAACTAATTTTACTGCTTAGCAATATACAATGCATCAATTATAAACATATAAAACTGCAAAATTTCCAAAATTAAAATGTATAAATGGTTTTCTATAAGCAAAGTAGCAAATATACCCAATACTTGAGAGAAAACTGCAAGGTGATGCTCCCTATGCTGTCTTTGCACATGTACTTTAATTTTTGCTGTCTCGTTAGAGAGAGCTCGGTTTTCAGTGTAACTTTAAGAGTTTTCCCTCTGAGATTTTGGTGTAGTTTCTGCCCTACCTCCTGCCCCCCCCCCTCCCCAGCAAGGTAGGGCAATAAGATACTTGTTATCCAGTCTGTGGGTATATGTGTCTCAGTGGTTTGGGGGAGAGGTGAAAAGGTCAACCACAAGGGAGGTCAGAAAGACAACAGAAGGTATGCAACTGTTGAAAAGCAGTGAAGCCCTGCAGGGTCCCCTCATGAAGATTAGGTAACCTTGTAGGTGCAGAAATCAATCTTGGATTTAAGAGCTGTCTGTCTACACCATGCCCACCTTGTCTTTAAAAGCATTTTACTCATTGGTAAAAAGGCCTCAGAAAAAAGCTTTTGTCTGAGTTTTCCGGTTGGGGTTTTTTTTACATCTGTAGGTGTGTGACCTTGAGCATATTTTAACTATTATAATAGATATAATTAATTTGCAAAGTAAAAGAGTTTAACTCCAGGATAGCTTAACTAAAGGTACAGGCTTGTATCCAGCCAACTCCAGTGGCATGTGTGTAGATGTGCCCTGCATGTATTTTAGAAGAGGGAGAAGGAACAACATCTTTTCCTTCCTTACTGCAGCCATCCTCAGGATGTTGATTCATGTGGATCCAGGAATCATCTTTCCAGGGCTTGAAAGTAACTGCTCAGAGAGGAATGTGGGGAAAATCAGCACTCATATTAAATGGAAGGACTGTGGTAATTGGGCACAAGCTGTCTACCTCTTCTGTAGCCTTGGCTCATGCCCTTCTGCGGATAAAAGTGGAGAACAGTCAACTTCTGACAGTGAATTACTGTCTCTACAGCAATAGTGATTTTGAAAGCAACCTCCCCAGTAACTTGTGCTCATTAATAAAAGATGTGAAGACTTGAACTTCAGAGGGAATGGATCAGTTAGCCAACATACAGTTAGCCAGTTAGATAGAAGAATCAGTTGGGAAAGCCTTGTTCCCAGTAGATCCAGAAATTTTAGAGCAAAATGTGTCTTTCTTAAAAAGAGGCTGTTGTCTAGTAAAGCTTTTGAGGCCTGAGTTATCAGGTGATGTAATACAGTAGATTAATCCAGTTGAACATTATTGTTGTTTTATCAGATTGAAGCAATTGAACTTCCAATGGATCCAAAGACCAATAAAAGAAGAGGCTTTGTGTTCATCACATTTAAGGAAGAAGATCCAGTCAAGAAGATTATGGAGAAAAAATTCCACAATGTCAGTGGCAGTAAGGTAGGAATTAATGACAATGGGGTTATCTAACTTTCAGACTTAATAGCTCATATAAGTGATATTCACATGAAAATACAGTTGGAGAAAATGTGCACTTTGAGATAGAGTATTGATTTAATACATTCTAAAAGATCCCAAACTTTCAGTTATGATTACAGTAGTGGGTAATGATCACTTTGAATAAGATTTTAAATCATAGTAAAGGCTGATGGACTCTGAATTGTGCCTTGAATTCAACAATATGTTAGAGATTAATGGGGGGTGGTTTATAGGCACTTAAAATTTAAATGTAAAATTAGAAGAGAGAGAAATGAGTATGTTTGACTCAGTTTATAGAAATGAAATTGAAGTAATGACTTATTGTAACTAAGCTTGTTGGAGATCTCCTCTCTTGGGTTTTTAGATAGTAGTGGGTTTCTTTACTTTGTCCCTGTATGTGTAGTTCCCTATATCCTTTTTCCTTTGTAGTAGTTGTAGAGATATAAAAATAATTTTTAAAAAAATCCCCTCTGGGGGAATAATAAAAAAAAAGAGAGATTTTAAATCATGAAGAAAAATCAATTTTAAACGACATGTTTTGAAATTTATCCTTTTAAATATTTCTGTCTCATTCTCTGTCCCATGTCCCCCTGTAGCAGCTTACACTAAGGCATACCTGTTGTACTGAAACTTTGAGTAGGGAGTGAGGGATCTAGCCCCAAACCTGAACAGTACAGTGTTGCAGGAGAGGCTTTTCTTTTGCTGTATAGTAGAGTTATGGGGGAATAGGAAATTGTGGTTGGGCGTGTATCCCTGACCTTAATTTCATCTATTGTTGCAAAATGCAGTAAGGTATTTGGGGCTTTGCCCTCTTTTCAGCTTCAGGTGGTGGTCATGGGAATTTCTTGATTATACGAAAGGAGCTTCTTGTAATTATTTTATGCTGTCTCCCTTTTAAATAAACAACAGATTATAATCACCTACCACAAACACCTAGCAGAAGTAAGCCTCTGTGAACTTGACATACAACCAATGAACAAGATAGTGCACTGATTAACTTACAGGAGAATAGAGTAAGGAAGAGTCTTCAGAATAGTTTCTGTGACAGGCTTTGCTATGATGATGCTTAAAGAAGTAGCCAACTGGATTGGTAGATGCTGCTCTGAATGAAAAGGGGCATTTTAGAAGGTACACAGGTGGGAAATAGCAGATGCATTACCTTGTGCAAAAAAAAGGACACTAACTGCACAGGTGCTTAAAAAAAGCTGCAAGGCCTGTCTGCCTTTAAACCATTGAAAACTTGATCTGTTCTCATAGTCTCATTTGAAGAACATACGTGAACAAATAATTACTGTTTCTCAGTTGAAAAGTTTAACATACACTTGTACTTCAGTTGTCTGTAATGAAGTTTGAAATGTAGTATAAAGAGTTGCTTGGCCTTAATGCAAGAAATGGAGGAATGAAAAAATGTTGTAAATGGAACCATGATTAAAAGGGGATTTGGCTGCTATTAAGTTTTTAAAATAATAGTTGAAGATGCTACTGTTCAAGGATCCTAGTACCATGTCAGATTTTATATTTTTGTAGATTGATATGTATTTGCATTAAAATTTCACTCAGCTGTGTTTACAAACTTTGAAAGCTGCTTATATGGTGTTCTACTGTTATTTTTCAGTGTGAGATAAAGATAGCCCAGCCGAAAGAAGTGTATCAACAACAGCAGTTTGGTTCTGGGGGTGGCAGAGGAAGAGGTGGAAGAAGAGGTGAGTATTGTACACGCTACTTTAGTATGGACACGTTCTAAAACAAACTTCTATACTAAAATGGGATTTTGTGGATGGTTTTCCCTTCTATAGCTCAAAGTCAAAATTGGAATCAAAGTTATGACAATTACTGGAACCAGGGTTATGGGAGTCAAGGATACGGCTATCAGCAAGGTTATGGTGGCTATGGAGGCTATGATTATTCAGGATATGGGTATTTTGGATATGGACCGGGCTATGATTACAGTAAGTAAAGTGAACTGTATTGGGTATATGTAAGCATAACTAATTAGCAGTTTAATGCATTTAATCTCTTGTTCACAGGTCAAGGCAGTTCAAATTACGGAAAGGCTCCAAGACGTGGTCATCAGAATAACTACAAGCCATATTGATCAAAGGTATTCAGGTATGCAGTGGCAAGCTCTAATGCAGGACTGCTGCATAGGTTTTGTACTCAATGCTGTAGATGGACATTACAATTATGTACCAAATTTAACTTTACAATAAATTTCTATGGCCTGTTATGTGTATCAGAAGAGCTCCCTTGGAAACGTCTTTGTTTAATATTTACAGATAATAGTTGTTTAGACAGTGTGGTGTGTAAATTTCAGCCTTGCTGAAGATTAATGATTTTATGGATAGGTTAGATTGAAACTGATTTTGAGGCTCTGCTTAAAGCTGCAGCTCTGCATCTAGGGGCTGCCTTGGAGTGAACTATGAACTATGTTATTCCAGTTGTACAGAATAAGATGCATCTTAGGGAACCAGTGTCACTTTCCACCTTTTTATTTTGTATTGGTTTTGTGTCATACATTTCCTGTAATGGAAGTGTTAATTTTACTGTACTTTTTGGTACCTTTTTGGAATCTAATGTATTGTAAGGTATTTTACATGTGTTCTGATCACCATGACATGGATATTGATGCTATTCTAGCTTTTGAATAAAAAAGCATAATCCAGTGCTGTGTGCCATTATTCAAGCTGTCCAGTTACAGATCAGTGACAGAGTTGTGGAAGTTTAGTGGAAATGTTGGTGTCTAGTGCATACATTTCAGTGGTTGGATTTAGAGCGTGCCCTAACCCTAAAATCAATGACTGACCAGAAAAAGTTAATTAGAATAGTTACAGGTTCAAAAGGGTAGTCTTATCATACAAAGATAAGAAAAGAATGTAAGAGGAGAACTGTGGTGGGTGGTTAAGGCTGCTAAGGCTTTCAGGAAAATGCATAGATTTCTATACCATCAGCTGCAAGTGTCTGGCTTGTTTAGGAATTGGTGCTGCCTGAATGTACGGAGATTTCTTGGACCTTTAGTGTAGGGTTCAAGGCTGTATTTTACACACTCAGGGCAATGTCAGACATTTTTATTGCACATCAGAGTCTACTTTTTGTATCTGAGTTTAATTTAACTGTGCCACTGGAAATGATCTGAAAACATGTTCAGCACTGTTCATACAAAAAAGCCTTGGAATATCTGTGTAGTGCATGATTTGTATCTGAAGCCACTCAGATTAAAGTTAATTTGCTGACTGAGGGCTTTCTTGTATGTGTTCACTGAAAATGTATTAACTATAGACTTCTGCACTTAATGCTTGAAATAACTTAATGTGTTGCCTGAAAAGTTGATTTTTCAGTATTTATGTGTCTGGGTCTTTTCTGAACAGTCCTCATGCTGGTAATGATTCTGATTTTTTAAATTAGAAGCAGCATAGGTAATAGCATTAACTAGCTTTTCAGTATGAAATAGTTGGAATCCAGTGTTCTTTCTGACATAAAAATGCCATTTTAATATAGCACATTATACTGTGCTGAGCCTCAACACTGCTGTATTTAAAATGCATACTATTCAATGCAAGAATTGAAAACCTGTACCTAATGTAGAAGGCTGCTGCAAACTTAATGTAGCCTGCTTTTAATCATACCTAAGGGTGTGGGGAAGAGGCTGTGAGGATTGTGTGTGTGCCTCTGTCAGAATTCTGAAAAACGGATACAGCCGAATCTGGTTGTTGTTCAAATGTAGACCAGTAGTGTACTGAATGAAAAATAAAAGCTGGATATACTTTCCATGTAAATCTAGGTGCTGTTAGTAAAAACTTCATTTTCTGTTGGAAAACCAACAAAAGATGTTAGCAACTTTAAAACTTGGGGGGGGGGGAACCCCAATTTTTTAAAAAATATTTGAGGTACTGGCACAACTTAAATGCTGACCTGCTCAAGTGTTTTTCAATAGCTGCTGCTTTCATTGCTAAATTTTATTTAGCAAACAGAACATGCACATAATATTGAAAAGTATTGATGTAATAGTTACAGGCAACTATAGCAGCTTTCCTTGCTATCTAAAAAGCTGGGCTAGCAGATAATTGTTGAAGAGCTTCAAACCTTCTGTACCACTGTCATTTTAACAAAATAGTGACACCCATTCAATAATTACATTAAGCAAAAGTGGAAGTTTACTGTCTTAAACTAGAATCAAAACAGTAGAATTCAGCATCTTTTATCTGTAAGAAAAAGAATGAATATGTATTAAACATCCACACTTTAAAGCTTTCTATAACAATTTTATAATATGCTACCATAGATCATTGTGAGACCATAATTGGTTAAATTAAAAGCTTGAGCCTAATTTGGTCTCCTCTGTGGAAAACTTTATTTTTGTATTTTGATTTGTCAGTTTGTACTTGAATTCTGACACAGATGAAATGCTCACCATTTGAAGTGAAGGAACTGAATGGTTCTAGGTATTTCCCATCTCTAATTCTGCAGAACAGTCAATATAATAAGTGCTGTTAATATCTCAAAAGCTTCAATGTATTATAGCTATGAAACTCTTATTCCCACATCACACATAACTGTAAATAGATTATCTAGTCTCTTCCTTACTAAGAATAGCTAATGTTAATGCTTTGAACTCTTTAGCCTGCTCTCCATAATTACACATTTATGCCCTTCTTACTTTCTTGTGAGTTTAGCCCAAAACCAGTGTGCTTACAGTTTGCATATATGCTACTACCATGAGTTTGCCTCCCTTAGGAATAATTCAGGTGGTGGTGGGAATACATGGACGCCTCTCACACAACTATCAGAACTTGTAGAGCATGGAGATGCATCAGTTTGTATGAGAGCACCTGTGTATCGAATCATATACTGTAAATAAAATCACAGTAACAAAAATGCCTTTAGCCTTTTGCAGATTAAGCTTTTTATACTGAGTCAACCATTGATCCATCTAACTCCGTACTGTCTGTTCTGACAGGCGGTATCTCTCTTGCCCACCAGCTTCTGGAGATGACAGGGATTTAACATTGAGCTGTGGTCCTTCTCCTTGATACTTACAGGTTTTGTACACTAGATAGTGTTTACATATGAATGGGGGGTGTATACGAAAGGATAGGAGCTGCAGTGGCTCAAGTGGTGAAGATGCTGAACTGCAGGCTCTGGAAGGTCAGCAGTTCAGCAGTTTGAGACCCGAGTTGCCGCATGACGGAGTGAGCTCCTGTCTCTAGTTCCAGCTCCTGCCAACCTAACAATTCGAAAGCAAGAAATTGCAAGTAGGTACCGCTTCGGTTGGAAGGTAACAGCGTTCCGTGTGCCTTGGTGTTTAGTCATGTTTAACACATGACCACGGAAACTCCTTCGGACAGCGCTAGCTCTTCGGCTTTGAAACTGAGATGAGCACTGCAACCCTAGAGTTGGACTCGACTGGCTTTCGAGCAAGGGAACCTTTACCTTTATACGAAAGGATGCTGTTGGGTTTAAGGTAGCCTGTAGTCTCAAGGTTGCACTAGTTCTTTAAGTGGGCTTGAATCTGCCTGCTTAGCCATCTTTCTTACTCTTGAGTGTCAACAAACAACTGGGAGTGAATGATTAAAGATGGTTATAAATTATGTATATTTTGAAGATCAGACAACCTTTTTTACATTCCATGGAGCAGCAGAATTTATACTTAAGCAGGCATCTTTCCTTACCTGTTAATATCTTATCAAGCTTGTCCACAACAAGCTGTGCATCTTTTGTATTAAAACATAGCGGGGGTTTGAATTTAAGCACATTCCTTCCTGGGCCATCAGTGCTCAGCATAATGAATTCTTCCTTCAACCTAGAATTTAGGAAATGAATTAAAATGACAAAATATTAGGACTATTTTTCCTGTTGAATGTTAAATCTGTTCAGCTATTATATTATTGTCTTTGTGTAATCACTTCTTAAAACCTAGGTGTTGCTACTTGCCTGAAGGTAGTAGAGAACTTTTGTGGAGAAAGAGTCTATTTTGCAAAGACCCACCAGCCCTGTAATGTGGCAATAACTCTCTTGACTCCATGTGATCTATAAGAAATTTGGTACAGAATTTTGAGACACTCAGCTAACCCCTCCCTCCAAATTGAAGTCTCTACACAGTAGTCTAACTGGTAGTTACTTTCTGGATGACTTGCTGCAGCAGCAGTTGTTGCTACCAGCTTGTCTACCCCAGAAAGTTTCAAACTCATGGAACCTAGTGCTGGGTGCAACAATTCAGAGGAATCACAGAAACCCCACTGTACAGACAGAAGGAGAATTCTCATTTTATAAAATGCCTAAAAGGTAGGTAACTGAGAGGCTAGGGCCTCAACCTCATCCTCTGCAACTGTTCTGATTCCACAGGCACACAGCAGATGATATACAAAATATTGTGCTGCTGTACACAAGGAAGAAGGAAAACCCTCCTTCCTTCCTCTACTATCATACCACAGAAATATATCACTACAATCTTCAAAATACTCAACCTGTATTTAGGTTCTGAGGTACTTGAATTCAGCTGTGTGACTGGGAAAATATACCTTGTTGTTATCAACTCAGCTTCTTTGGTAGCAGGTGATCTTTCAGTTTGGTCTTGTACCAAATCTACTCCAATGAACAATCCAGCACCCCTTTAAAAGAAATGAAAATCAACAGGCTGGCAGCAATCAGAAAACAAGGTGGTTTAAAAAAATCTGCATTATTCAGTGTTGAATCCCGAATTTTCTCTCCCTCTCTTCCCCCTCCTCTGCCTCACTAACCTCACTGGGTTATTATGAGGATAAAATGGAAGAGAGGCAAGGGCAATATATAAGATGCTTTAGGGAGAAGGGTGGGTTATAAATGAGGGAAAGCTTGCAAATAGGAAAGCCTGCCTTTTAAAGATTCTAAAATAGTAGCATTTAATTCTGTATACCACCATGAGCTACTTAGTGATTTAGTTTGTCATATAAGAAGCTCTTCATGCTTACGTTTGTTATGGCTCTCCACTTTGAAAAAAACAAGGTGGTTTATGGCAGCAGTTCTCATAATTTTTTATTTTTCATCACACAGTTTCCGCAAGTTAGGGATTGGATGCAGCAATCTGGCAGCAGAATGCTCTGACAAGCATATTTCCCCCACTTTTTTAGCAGCCTTCCTACCTCGGGAAATTGTTTCCCATGGTTGTGAGACCCTCGTGGAACAGTAGCCACAGGATGTGTGGGCTGTCCGAGGAAGGGTGAAATCACCTTCCTGCCTCTTCAGCTGATGTTTGAGGGAGCAGTTTCAGGCTGTTTCTTGCACACATCATGTGGGTTTCCTGACCAGGGGAAACAATTGTCCTGAGGTTGAAAGGTACTATGAGTGGAAAGGACTGATACCTGACATCGCCAATTAGAGGATGCTTTTCTTTTTGTTGATGGAGTAGTTCCATGAGGAAGCTTCCCACTTGAAGAGCATGGTCTTGAAGCTGCTCCTTTTCAATGACATCCAAAACTGCTATACCTATTGCACAGGACACAGGATTTCCTCCAAACTGAGCCCCCAGGAGTGTGAAGGAGGAAGAAAAAGAAAAGATAGTAGAGATGAACTTTCAACATTTACTGGAATGTTGTAAAAAAGTGCTATCTGAATTTAATATAGTCACGAAATCATTGTGACATTTTCAAGTTGCCCAATATGCATGTTGTAAATGGAAGTGCATTAAACAATATTTCTATTAAGGCTAACATCCACATTTAGAGCAAGCATTTGGTATTTTCTTACTGTGTTAAAATATTCTACTCCTGTTGCTGAAAATGCCTCTGCAATGTCCCTAGTTGTTGCCACACAGGAGACAGGATGTCCGTTGCCAATTGGTTTTCCCATAGTGACAATATCAGGGATAAAATCTTCCTGAAGTTGAAATGCCCAAAAATGTTTACCAACTCTCCCAAAGCCAACTTGAATTTCATCCGCAATGAACACACCTCCTGCCTTGTGTATATGCCTATTGAGAGAGCCAGAAATCACTGAAATGCATAAAGGTGTCACCAATAATTTTGTTCCAAGTATTACGACAGCATGTTTCTAAATGTTATTACTCTAAACTAAGACAAATGTGTACATGTAACAGATGGATTGACTAAAAGAAAGCCATGGCAGTCAGTTTGCAAGTCTTGAGCAAGACTGTTAATGATAGGACATTTTGGAGATCATTAATGCATAGGGTTGCCATAATTTCAAAGTGATTCAATGGCACATGGCTCACATATATGTAACCCCCTAAAAGCTTTGCCCAGTCCATGGAGCTTTGACTTCACAGTGCTCAACTTGTCTAGATCACATTCCTCATTACCAGCAGCAAAAGACCAAGAAAGATACAGCAGTCTTAATATCCAAACAAAAGTTTAGCACAAATGGGGAAAGTAAAAGTAATGTTTAGCTTGGAGGTACTACTTACTCTGCCACCTTCTGGAAATAACCTGGTGGTGGAATGATTTGTCCAGCAACACTTGGTAAAGATTCGGCGAAAAATGCTGCAAACTGAAAGTTGAATGTTTGTAACAATAGTGAAGCTAGCTATGGAAGGATAAATTTACATTCCAGTTGCTTAAAACCAGCACTTGAGAAACAGCTGGTGCCGAGTTTCTAACTCAGAAATGCTGTCAGTAGCAAGCTACATGCCTGCATGCTACTGTTCATAAATATTTCTTACTGAACAGACAACAAGGTTCAGAAGAGCAATTTGTACCCAGAGTGCCTTTCTGACCACAAATTACACTTGCTCTATTAGGGTGAAATATATTTGTCATGTATCACTAGAGTTGACTTAAAAAAAATAACTGTTAAAACAAGTGAATCAAAGGTTTACTTTATTCTACCTTCCTGTTTTTTTGGTGTCCTTGATCAATTATTTTTTTCACTTCACTGGCATACGCTGAGGCTGGATCCTTGTGATCTTCTCTAAACAATCCTCGGTATGTATCGGGAAGAGGAACCTAGCCAAAGGAAGGGGTCATTTGTTATTGAGACCAAGTGAATTTTTGTAAAAGATTAATTGAAAAGGTCAATGTTTTGTAGTCTCTTCTGCATACCACATGGACCCATTCCTTTTGGCCGTCTAGATTTCTGAATTTATATGGACTTATGTCAATCAAGGATGTCAGATGTCCATGATAAGCACTTAAAAACAAACAAACAGTCAGCAGAGCCATACAGTTAATTCCACATCTGTAATTCACTAGGGCTAACACAGAGTTTGCCAAATTAGAGCAGCTATTCAGGTGTTTTAGGCGTTCTTTCAGCTGTTTTCTTTGCAAAAACAAGCTGAAGCATCAATTTAAACTAGGGACAATTTAATCAACAAACATAAGATCTGTTCTGAGTCTAATAACAATGTATGATTTCCTGCAAGGTTGTGTGCACTACACTTTGGTGGCAACATGCAATAGAGTCTACACTGCCTTAGGGTGCCCAATGTATTTCCAGCTTTGAAGTTAAGCAGGATACACCAGGACAGTGTGTATGAGAAACTGCCTGGGACACATGTACTCTGTTCTGAATTTCTTGGAAGAACTGAAGTTTTCCCCCCCAGATGTTCCCTGACTGAGTGTGTATAGAATAAATGTGCTACATGCTGCTGTCCTCTTGATTTGTGTGTATAGAATAAATGTGCTACATGCTGCTGTCCTCTTGATTTGTGTGATCACCATTTCTTCTGAAAGGGGCAACATCTAGTTTTTCCACCTTGGTACATACTTAACAGGGTTCTTATATGTGTGTATGAAGATGGAATATGTGTCACCCTTTTCAGAAGAAACTGATCATGCATATCAGGAGGATCATGTGTAGCACATTTGTCCCATATGCATGGTTAAATGCAATGACCAAACATGGCTATTTATTTATTTACACTAGTAGTCTGCCTTTCTCACAGGGACTTAAGGCGGATTGCATGGTGACAAACCAGACAAAGAGAGAACCACAGAAACACCTAAACCAACTGTGACAGACTAATGATAATTACTTACAAATACATTTTATAATTTTTACATATTTTTAAATGAACAGTGCAATACATATGAAAATTATAAATGAGTTTCATAGAAAAATACAATCTCTGTTTTTATATATCAGTTTAGGAAATTCACCAAAAGGTGTTAAGTCCTTATGTGGAAAGTTCAACAAAAGGGAAGAGTCTGCTTAAGTGGAAGATGCATTTCACACCTCATTAGTTTATCCAGATCAAAGAAACATCAAATCCTGTTGAAAAATGTCCTGCAACACAGACAAAAGATTTTTTCAAAGCAGGAGAAATTCAGGATACAGATAAATTTTTGGAAATTAATAACAGCAAAAAAACATCAGAACTTTCACTGGTTTTTAGGAAAGGGAGCTGCATCAGTGAAAGTTCTGATGTTTCCTAAACTGATGTTTACCTTTATAAGTTTACAAAATAATAATTTTTTGCCTTATAATTAAAATAAAGTGAATTCAAAATGTTTTATATACTTACTGATCTATTACAACAACATCCTCATGCTTTGTGTACTGCCGAGCCAGTCTCAGGGCAAGGTCGTTGGCCTCTGATCTACAGTTGAAAGTTCCATGACTCTTTCATTGAACATATACAGCCAAACAATGATTTCTCTAGCACTGTTATTTTGTAGCTACAGTTTACAAAACTGAGCAGTCAGACTCTGGATTTCCAAATGGGCACAGAAAAATAAGAGTATGTACAAAAGGGAACCACTGGGTGAACATGACAGTTTTGACCTAGCCAACGTACATACTTCTATAATGAAACATTTCAGTGTCACAAACTGTTTGATACATTCACCTTATGTTATAAATGGAAAATATTAGCCTGAGACCAGAATATGTAGGAATACTTAGTATTACTAAATGGTATATATTCCAAATATTATGTTCTGGTTAAAAGAAGTGAAATGAAATACCAGACATCAAAGCAATGATACAGTGCTGTTTTTTCTAGAACACAATTCACCTACATCGATGTGTGGGTGTAACAAATGACAATGTGTTTTGCAACAAGGTGTGGAAACAGGTCTGTAAAATTCAAGCATCACAATTGGTCCCAAAAGTCAACTTTTAATTTTAGTATTTCAGCTACTTAAAACAGCACCCCAATCCTATGCATAGTTATTCAGAATGAAATCCTTCTGAAAGCAACTGGCATTTTGTCTCAAATAACTCCACTTAATATTGCTCAGTATCAATGTGAATCAATATGAGGTAATAAAGAAGCTGCCTTATTCATGTGATATTAGGCACTTACCCTGAATTCAAAAAATAGAAAGTGCACAGCTTTTCAGGCAATGTATTTGAAAGTCTTTGTGCATAATCTACCAAGTTGTCATGTAGATACCGAGAGTTTGTATTTAACAACTGGTTTTGTTGATGTGCTGCACGGATTACCTCAGGATGGCAGTGACCAACTGAAAGATAAGGAAGGTAGATGAGGAGAAAAATCATATTTCAGTGTCCACTCAAAAGGGATACTACAATATGTTTAATAACTAATTATGTTGTTCTGACTAGTTTATACACAGCTCAGTCCTGCAAAATTATGGGGATGGAGTCTCCTTGTGCCAATTGAAGATAATGTGGCTTGATGCATGTGCTCAATCATAAACTGCAGTACAGAGGCACCAGTGAAGGGAATTTAATAGCTTCCTTGCAACACTTTAAATCAGCCAATCTATATGCTAGGTTTGAGACAGCCTTTCTCCCTCTGAGAGGAGGTCATCTTGATGGGTGTTTCCCACCCTATCTGTAGGGAGGCAGGAACCAATAATCTTCAACTTCCTGTCCTCTTAGTGGGGAACGCCCAGCTCCTCAGTTCTGTTCCTGCCTCAGTAGGGAA
>NW_015167563.1:722684-755846 GCF_001447785.1 Gekko japonicus
GCCTCCGCATCCGGCACACCCCCCCCCCCCCCTTCTCGTCGCTCTGGCTGGGGAGAGAACGAGAATGGCTGTGCATGAGGGCTCCGACGATTTCCTCTCTGAGGGAGAGAAAGAAGCCTCCTTTGCCACGGCGAGCACGACTGCCGCCCGAACGAAGACGGGTGCGGTGAAATCTGCCTCTTCAAAGGCCAAAGTTGTGCAGAAGGAAAAGCATGTGAAGAAACGGCCCCATTCCTCGCCTGCGCCTCGTGCCGTGGGCGCCATCTTGGATACTCGGAGGCTCTCAGGCAGAGAGGGGAAAGGCTGCAGGGTGGCTCCGTTCGCTTCCATAAGCCAGGACACAAATGTTGATGACAGGCAGGTGATACCTAATGCCCAGATTGCCACTTTGGAGGCTACAAGAGCTACAGAATCCCAAGCGGGATTACTTGTGACTAGCCCCGATCAATGGGGAAGTTCTATTTCTGTTGAACTTACACAGTTTCTGAGACAAACTATAAGGGAGGAAGTAGCAGGTCTGTGCCATCCTTGCCAGACTGAGGGTGGTTCCCAATCTCCTGGCCTTTCCCACAGAGATTACAGGTATGAGGAGTTAGAAACATATAGACCCATACCCGAAGAGCACAGACCCTGGCCAACCAAGGCTGCCAGAAAGGACCATTGTGCCCATAAGGGAAATCATCCCCACTGGGATCCCTTACAAGATGAGGACAGCATAATTGAGGACTGAATCCAGACCTAGGGGGAGCAAAGATTATTTTCCCAGAACTCCTGGGATGGAGAAAGTTTTCCCATTTCCTGAATTTCTTGAAAAGCAACTCAAAAATGAATGGGCGAAACCTATGGCTAATAGGCATTGTCCCCCCAATATTAAAAAGCTATATGCCTTACCATCTTTTACCAATAAGTTTCTCCAGGTCCCTGTAGTGGATGCTCCGGTAACTGCAATTCAGACGGCTGGCCTGCTTTCTGAAGATGGGGACGGCTCTGTCAAAGACAGCCTGGACAAGAAGGCAGAATTTGCCTTGAGAAAGGCACACGAGGCCACTTCCATGGCCATCAGAGCTTCAGCCACAGCCACCATGGTGGCAAGAGCGGCAATCGCTTGGTCCAGGAAAATGGTTCAGCTCATTCCTGATTCTAACAAGCGCTTGGCTGAAGGTGCAAAAAGGTAAAGGTTCCCTTGCTCGAAAGCCAGTCGAATCCGACTCTCGGGATGCAGTGCTCATATCCGTTTCAAAGCCGAAGAGCCAGCGCTGTCCGAAGACGTTTCCGTGGTCATGTGGCCGGCATGACTAAACACCAAGGCGCGCGGAACGCTGTTACCTTCCCACCAAAGTGGTACCTATTTATCTACTTGCAATTTCTTGCTTTCGAACTCCTAGGTTGGCAGGAGCTGGAACTAGAGACGGGCGCTCACTCCGTCATGCGGCACACCCGGGTCTTGAACTGCTGAACTACTGACCTTTCACAGCCTGCAGTTCAGCGACTTAACCACGAGCCACCGCAGCTCCTTCTGAAGGTGCAAACAGACTCCTTAAAGCGTATTTTTTTCTGCAGAAGCCACCTTGGACGCTATGATCTTCTCTTCTAGAGCCCTGGTTTCCACAGTAGCGGCTAGAAGAACGCTCTGGCTTCGAGCCTGGCAGGCAAACCTTCACGCCAAGAACATAGTTACAGCATACCCTTTCCAAGGGTACCGTTTGTTTGGGGACTCTCTGGACAAAATACTTATAGAAACCAGAGATAAGAAAAAGGTGATGCCCAGATCCCTGGGCAGACCAGATCGCAGAGACTGTAGCAACTATTCCTTTCGTTCCCAGAGACATACACCAAGATTTAACAGAGACTTCAGGTGGCAGTCTTTGGGGACAAATAGACAAACGTTTTGAAGAAACCCCTTCCAGAACAGGCAGGGTAGGTCTTTCTTCAACAGAGATGACAAGTCCGGGAGAGACAACCAGCCCTCCAAGGCATGACTGCTGGTCAGCGCCAGTGGGGGGACGACTGCTACTGTTCCAATAGACCTGGGTCAAACTCAACGCAGATCATTAGTCTCGGGAGGTCACCTCCAAAGGTTACTCCATTGAGTTTGTCACGAGACGTCCAAACCGATTTGTCCCCTCACCAGTAGCAAAGAACTGGGTCAAGCTTCATCGCACTCTAGACGCCATACAACACCTGTTCAGCATTCAAACCATAGAACTGATACCTTCCCCAGAGAGAGGACAAGGTGTCTACTCAATATTCTTCAAGGTTCCCAAAAGGAATGGCAGCTGGAGGGCGATACTGGACCTGAAATTTCTGAACAAATTTGTAAGACTACGCCATTTCCGGATGGAGACCTTGAAATTCATCGCAGAGGCCCTTCAACCGGGAGAATTTTTGACTTCCATCGACTTGACCGAGGCCTACCTGCATGTTCCCACCTTTCAGGGAACATGTTTCTCTGTTTCTGTGTCCAGGATCAACATTGGCAATTCACAGCTCTACCGTTCAGCCTCTCTATTGCCCCTTGGGTGTTCTCCAAAATTCTCATACACCCCATTGTCTTACTCCAAGAACAGGGCATCCATGTGCACCCGTATTTCGACGACCTGTTGATACGGTCCAGCTCAGCCGAAAAATCCAGGAGAGACACCGAAAGCACCATTCAGTGCCTCCACGCCCATGGTTTTCTGGTGAACCTTCAAAAGAGTTGTCTGTCTCCCTCTCAGTCCATAGAACATCTGGGAGTAGTCATAAATACGTTTTAAAACCGGATGTTTCTTCCAAAACCCAAGGCAGAAAAGATCTGTACACTGTCTCAACAAATCATCAAATCCAGACAGTTGTCACTGATGATACTTGCCAAGCTGATGGGGGCTGTTCATCTCCTGCCTCGACTCGGTCCAATGGGCCTGCATGCACGCGAGGTCTCTTCAACAGTTCTTTCGACCATATCAGTTCAAGATTATGGCAAAAGTGGACTCCATTGTCCTGGTCCCTCGTCAGGTCAAACTCAGTCTAACCTGGTGGTCCAAGACAAGAAACCTGCTACAGGGCCATGCGTACTATATGACAGACTGTGAGCAGATAGTTACCAACGCCAGTCTCCAAGGCTGGGGAGCCATGCACTTGAGCTTGCCAGCTCAGGGAGTGTGGTTCAAAGAGGAAACCAAACTTCCCATCAACCTGCTAGAACTCAGGGGCATTCGCCTTGCCCTTCTTCATTTCAGCCCTCTGATCTCCGGCCATCATGTCCTTGTCAGGACAGACAATGTTGCTGCAAAAGCATACATAAACAGCCAAGGGGGCTCCAAGTCCTCACTTCTCCACAGAGAAGCTTACAGGATCCTAACGTGGGCAGAACTCAACGTGGCCTCCATCAGGGCGGAACACATAAAGGGCTTCCTCAATACTCGTGCGGATTGGCTCAGCAGGTGGCAACTTCAGGAAGGGGAGTGTTCCCTGAAGATGGAATTGTTTGGCCTGATAGTGAACCACTTTGGTTGCCCGGTAGTGGATCTCTTTGCCTCACCAGCCAATCACAAGCTACCAAGGTTCTTCACCAGATTTTATCACCACAGGGCGGAGGCAACAGATGCCATAATGACCCCTTGGCCCACGGGGCTCATGTATGCCAACGCCGGTCATACCAAGACTTCTCTGGAAGATCAGGGAAGAGGAAGTAGAGATCATACTGGTGGCTCCATACTGGCCCAGGAGACCATGGTTCTCCGACCTAAAAAATCTTGCGTTTCGACCCCCACTCATACTGCTGGTGTCGTCGGACCTGTTGAGTCAAGGCCCCATCTGGCACCCAGAACCGGCTACGCTTGACTGCTTGGCTGTTTAGCGGGAAAAGCTCCGCAAACTAGGTTTCTCCGAAAAAGTAGAGGATATTATGATAGTCTCCAGGAGATCTTCTACTTGTCAGATCTACAGCACCACGTGGAAGGCCTTCATTAGGTGGTTTAGAAGGAAACGCTTAGATCCACTGAAACCACGTCTGAGACCCATCCTCGATTTCCTACAGGATGGACACGACTCAGGGCTGAAGGCATCTACCCTCCGGCGTCAAACAGCGGCTCTGGCCACGGTTCTACCCACCTTTAGAGGTTACACCATTTCTGCTCATCCTCACATGCATTGGTTCCTAAAGGGTGCATCACTTCAGGACCCCCCAACTTCTCACAGATTCCCCTCATGGAGGCTGAATGTGATTCTCAAAGCCCTGACAGCGCCACCATTTGAACCCATCAAAGAGATCTCTCTGAAGTGGCTCAGAATGAAGACCCTCTTCCTGGTAGCAGTCACGTCAGCCAGAAGAGTTTTGAAACTGGAGGCCCTCTCCGCTAACCCAACATTTTCCGCTTTCCACAAGGATAAGGTGGTGCTCTTCACGGATCCCACCTTCTGTCCGAAGGTGAATTCCCGGTTCCACAGATCTCAAGAGATCTCTCTACCATCTTTCTGCCCTAATCCAAAGCACCCCAAAGAGAGGTCCTGGCACTCGCTGGATGTGAGAAGAGCCCTAAAGAGTTTCTATTCCGCACTAGCAACTTCTGCAAATCGGAGTCTCTCTTCATATCAATCTCCCTGCTAAATAAAGGGAGCAAGATGTCCAAAGCTTCGATCAGCTCTGCCTTGAAGACTTGCATCGCTGAAGCATATAAGGCCCAGAAGCTGGTTCCTCCTCTAGGCATTACTGCCCATTCCAGAAGGAGTGCAACCACGAACGCTGCCCTTACCAGTCGGACCTCAGTAGAGGAAATCTGCAAAGCAGTCACGTGGGCATCTCCTTCCACGTTTGTTAAGCACTACAAAATAAACTTGTACGACTCAGCAGACGCAGCCTTTGGGCGAAGAGTTCTGCAACACGTTCTGACCAACCATGACAATGACCCACCCAACAGATTAGGACACTGCTATGGGAGGTCCCATCAAGATGTCCTCTCAGAGAAAGAATGGACCAGTGGATACTTACCGTGAGGGGTCCTTCTCCTCTGAGATAAGGAGGGCATCTTCGCCCTCCCATGTCATCGTCAGCCTTTAATTCTGCTGCTCCTTACCTAGTGTTTTTTCATACCTCTTTGTTTCCTTCCTGTCTTTGATGCTATACTGTTTATTCCTCAGTAGTTAGCTGATTATGGCTCTGTTGTTATGGTTTAATGTTATTGTTATTAGTGTTATTCCTGCTTCTGTGAGTTCCAGAACTGAGGAGATGGGCATTCCCTACCAAGAGGACAGGAAGTTGAAGATTATTGGTTCCTGCCTCCCTATAGATAGGGTGGGAAACACCCATCAAGATGTCCTCCTTATCTCAGAGGAGAAGGACCCCTCACGGTAAGTATCCACTGGTCCATTCTTTACCTAGGTCTTCCTTAATTCTGTTCCAAAGGCATTCTGTTCTGGCATTGCTGGCTATGGTGCTGCATGGTGCCAGACCAATGGATGTGCAAAGTTTCGGTCTGTAAAGGCAAATATCTGAAACCTCATAGAGAGTCAAAGCTGAGGGACACAGAATGATACCCAGCAGGGAAGTGGTAAGAAGGGAAAAGGTTAAACATAGGGCCTTGCCCCACTTCTCTGATCCCAATTGCACCCACCAGAAGCAGCTGTCTTGATTTAAAATGACCACTGAGGTAGCACATGCAACATGTAGTTGGGATTTAATGAGAAATTAACTTCACACTTGCCATGAGCAACATTATTTATACAGTCAAGATACTTATTTCCATTTTCATCGTACATATACTGGCCCTTTGCTCTGGTAATTTTCACTGGGTCTTCTGGGAAAAAAAGCCTGCAGGAGGATCTGAAGGAAAGGGAAAAATCAGAAAAACACACAAACACACACACCTAAATTACTTGTTATTATGTTACCAACTCGTATATGTCAACTCCAGAGATGTAAAAACAGCAGCATAAGAATAATAATCATAAAAACAAGTCATGGCATAACAAAAGCATATAATGTTCAGTAGTCTAAAATGATATTCATACATCAATCTTCAGGTTAAAAGCAGACCAAAACATGATTTAAAAAGATGAAACATTTGAGATAAAAGCCTGTTGTTGTTTTTTTTAAAAAAACCCCATGGTTTTAGCTGGTGTCCAAAAGATGGTAAATTAGGTGTCAGGTGAATTTCAAGGGAGAGGGCATTTCAAAGGCAAAGTGCCATTGATAAAGTCTGACTGGTTGCTGCCTGCCTCACCTCTGAAAGTGGGGCTTTAATAGGCAGGCTGGATAGTACAGGAGAATACAGTAGATCAGGTAGACTGACCCCAAGCCATTTAGGACTTTGAAGTAAGAACCAGCACTTTGGAATACGCCCAGAAGCATCCAGGGAGGCAATGCTGCTGAGCTTTAAGCAGGGGAGTAATACAGTTGCTGTATCCAACCTGGCTGCCACATTTTACAGTACAGTAAGTTTCTGGACAGTTTACAAAGGCAGCCCCATGTGCAGTACATTGCAGTAATCTAACCTGAATGTGATCAGCACATGGGTCACTGCAGTCAGATCATGCTTTGAAGAATGGCAGGAGCTGGTGAATTTGCTGAAGTAGGTAAAAGGTGCTCTGTGACACAGTAGAGATCTGAACTCCGACCATAGACCATACACACACACACACAAAACCATTATTGGCATGAAAGCACAAAACATGGAAATACGGGAAAATACTAAGATGCATCAGTCACTTACACTTGGCTATTCACGCCTCGTCTTCTGATTGCATAATATAAAAATTTTACAACAGCCTCCATTATTTCGCAATTACAATTAAACAGAAGAAAGTGAACAATTGAGTCATCAGAGTGCCAGCCTCTTACCCTCTAGAAACGGAGTAATAAAACGAGATCGGATATCCCTATAGAGGGGGCAAGGAAGTATGGTGTGTGTAGTGGATTCTATATCTTTTAGAGAGCAAGGACAAAGTCTGTCTACATATGGTATCTGGCGGTACCTCCCTAAAAGCACCTCTGATGGCAGAACATTAAAGTGTGCAAGCATGTATGCTCTGCGATGATGTGGGGCTGTTAAACTTGACAGATACTTCGCAGTAGAGCCCATGTCAAAAGTCCCCAACCTGCTTGGGGAGCATCTGCTGGCTGCGCGTTCCCGAAGTTCTTGCCTTTCGATGTCAAGAAATCTTTGTTTAATAATAGCATAGGCTTGTTTATCTGAAAAAGGGGCTAAATAATCTGGGGATATTCCCATTGTAGAGAGTGTCTCCTCTACATATCTAAGCCATGGAGAGAGATGGGACTCAGTTAACATGTGAGTAATAATACTTTTAGCTTTAGCATGGAAATGAAGTTTAAGCCAGAACTGAGTTATCAGCCATGCTCTGGTCAATAGAAGCCTTTGATTGGTTTCTAAGCATAAAGCTGCATAAGGAACACAAGAGGGAAGTCCAAGAATTTTCCGCAAGAATCTGGACTGAATTCTTTCCAAGTCCCCATTTAAGGCTTCAATCCAGATTGGTACTCTGTAGAATAATTGAGCAGCTAATTTGGCATTAAAAACTTTAAGGGCTGCTGGCACGTACTGGTGAAACGTGTAATTGCCGCAGCAATGTTGTTCGCTGCCTCAATTGCTCTCTCTTTATGATAGACCCATTTTGTGTAATAGTAAAAGTGGATACCCAAATACTTAAAGCTTTTGACTTGTTCAATGAAATGGCCTCCACTATTACATCTGGACGGCTTCCAACTCTTACTGAAGATCATAATTTTGGATTTTTCAAAATTCAGAACTAGCCTATTCTTTTCACAATAGTCTACAAAGCTCTTCAAATGGCGTTTCAGCCCTATACGAGTTAGAGACAATAGCACTGTGTCATCATCATAAAGAAGTAAAGGGGTGGGGATCGAGGCAAGTTTAGGACTGTGACCATTGATCGGATCTAAGGTGGGTGCCAAATCATTTATAAATAGGTTGAATAGAAAGGGTGCTAAAAGGTACCACTGACAGGCAGGGAAGCGGATAAATTAAGCGAAGAGATGGATTTGGCTTACAGAGCCTCCTCCAACTTCACAAAGAAGAATAACCTGCCAGCAGAAGTGGTAGTCAAGTTTACCAAGCAGCGTATCAGAGATCAAATTTTGAGAGCGACATCGGCAACGCCTTTGATGATTGGAGAGCAAACTATAAGAATTCTGAAAGATGTTCCATTTGAAATTCGAATGAAGTGAAAAGCCTATAAAGGACTGACCATATTCTTGAGAAACCATCAAATCAATTACAGATGGTTGATTCCAGAAGGACTTACTTTCAAATTTGAAGAGAAAAGAGAGAAGATTGACTCCATTTTCAAAGCTCAAGACTTTTTGAAGAGGCATGCCAGTTCAGAGGAAGAGGCAGAACTCGCAAAATGGGAAGTACTGAGTGGAGAAGAAGACAGCAGCTCGGAGAGGGAGGACATGAAACCGGAAGAAGAAGGAGCAGCTAAAGGTCCATCTTATAACCTGAGGGATGTAAAAGGAAGAAACCCCAAGACTTGAAGATTTGTTCGGAGAGCGCATTAAAGGACTGTACTAACCCAAAAGGACACTATTAACATTACTAAAATTTTTGTTTTTTACAGGTTAAGATGAAAGACGATCAGTCAAACACAGAAGAAGCTGAAGAACTTATTGTTACTAATATAATTTACTAAGAAAGGTACCACTCACCACTTTTCTTAATCCCACTGTATACCCTCCCTTTTTTCTGAAAAATTTAAAGCAATAAAATTCTCTCTTTAGGAGAGCTAACTATTAAAAAAAAGGGTGCTAAAAGGCAGCCCTGTTTGACTCCTATATTAATTGGAATTTTGCCAGTTAGGTCACCAAGTTTGTTAAGTCTAACTTGGCAGGTCGTATTATGATGAAGCTTCATTATTAAATGTAAAAGCCTCGGTTCCATCCCCATCAATTTAAGTTTCTCCCATAGACGTTCTCTTATGATTGAATCAAAAGCACCTTTTAGATCTAGAAAGGCTGCATATACTTTGGTGCCTTTTTGCCTCTTATAATTAACAAGGTGCATAAGAGTCACACAGTGATTAAGGGTGGATTCCCCTTTACAAAAACCTATTCTTGACCCAGAATTCCTTGTTCTAACATCCAAGATCCAAGTTTGTTAACCAGTCGTCTAGCATAAAGTTTCCCAATAACAGAGAGGAGGCTTATTGGATGGTAATTGGATGGTAATTGATAATTACCCTTTTTAAAGATGGGAACCAGTATTGCATTTGTCCAAGACTCTGGCATTATTCCTGTTCTATAGACTATGGTAAAAAAATCTGCCAAGAAGGTGGCCCCACCAGTCCGGATTTATTTTAAATATTTCGGGTGGAATTGCATCTGGGCCAGGGGCTTTTCTTGGCTTTAGCTGTTCAATAAATGGAATAACCTCCTCTGGTCTCACTGGAGGCCATAGGCCATTGGGGAATATCTATTTCTGATGCTGTATAGTTAATGGAATTAGTGGCAGTTATGTTATTATCATAGAACAGCTTCAGAAAATAGTCATACCAGTGAACTGGGGTGATGGCATTTATTTGGGCACTCTTCTTTTTATGTTTATCTGACACCAATGCCCAGAATTTTCTGGAGTCATTTGACAATGTAGCCTGAAGGAGGTTAGCCCATTGTTTCTCAGTGTGCTCTTTATATTTTATCTTAACTATTTGACGTAACTGGTTTTTAAAATTGAAATACTCAGGTGGGTCGAGTTATACTCCCTAAAAAGGTAGTAAATAGAACGGATTTGGAATTTAATATTATAGCATTCGCTATCAAACCATCCAACTGTATTTTTTTGGTCACAGTAATTTCGAGGCACCAATTGACTTCCAAGGGATACCAGTAAGTAACTAATAGTTTTATCCTAAACCTGAAAAACCTGGGTAACATCTCCATTTTGACTCAGAGCTACATTGAATTCTACTAAGGTTGGTCACCTTTTCTGCAACAGTAGGAGACCAAACAATTTTAGGCAGTCTATTCATCCCCAGAGATAGAGTGGAGGTAGTGCTTATTGGGCATTTCAGGGGATTCTAACCATAGGCCAGTATCCAGCAGTACTCCCAAGTTACAAGCCTACTCCTTTGGGGTACTACAAACACTCAAGAGAGGCTGACTGCTTGAGCAGCTTTATCATTGATCAACAGCACCTCAGTCTTATCTGGACTAAGCTTCACTTTATTGGCTGTCATCTATCCTTTTTCCAGGTTCAGGACTTCCACAGACCCACCCAACTCAGTTGTTGAATAGCCTTTTCAAATCTAGAGTAAAAATAAGGTGATCTTTTAAGAAGATCACTTTCTTAAACTCCTGACCTGGATGGCCCAGGCCAGTTCAATCTTGTCAGATCTTCAAAGCTAAGCGGGATTGACCCTGGTTAATATTTAGACGGGAGACCACTAAGACGTCCATCGCTATGCAGAGGCAGGCAATGGAAACCACCTGTTTGTCTCTTGCCTTGGAAGCCCTATGGGGTCGCCATAAGAGGGGTCTGATCTGACAACACTTCCCACGTCCACCTCTTTTATCAATACTATGCTAACTGACATTTTACTAGGCCAGTGGAGAAGAACTACACAGTGGTAAGAACATAAGAGACGCCAATGTTGGATCAGGCCAAAGGCCCATCCAGTCCAACACCCTGTCACACAGTGGCCAAAAATACCAGGTGCCATCAGGAGGTCCACCAGTGGGGCCAGGACACTAGAAGCCCTCCCACTGTTGACCCCCACAAGCACCAAGAAGACAGAGCATCACTTGCCCCAGAACCCCTATCTATACCTTGTGGCTAATAGCCACTGATAGACCTCTGCTCCATATGCTTATCTAATTCCCTTTTGAAGCCGTCCATGCTTGTAGCCGCCACCACTTCCTGTGGCAGTGAATTCCATGTGTTAATCACTCTGGGTGAAGAAGTACTTCCTTTTATCCGTTCTAACCTGACCGCTCAGCAATTTCATTGAGTGCCCATGATTGTGAGAAAGGGAGAAAAGTACCTCTTTCCACCTCATAGGGAAAGTGTTCCAACCCTTTTTTCATTCGAGTTGCCCTTTTCTGCACTTTTTCCAAAGCTATAATATCCTTTTTAAGGTGTGGTGACCAGAACTGCACACAGTATTCCAAAGCCTGAATAGTGAGTGTGTCAGAACCCACAGCCAACAACGAAGTAAACGCATTCAGGAATGGTAATACTTTTATTGCAGAGTTATAGGATGCAGTAACATAAGCACTGTTAAGAATGGTGGTGGCCCCTTGGGCATAATAGGATATAGGGTATTCGTATGCACCCCCCCCCCAAGAGCACTGGCCAATTAGGCACCCTCCCGCATGCGGGATAAAGCCTGGAGACCATTAGGGTTAGCTAAAGCTGAGAACCAACACTCTCCCACGGCACCTAGGAGACACCCAGACAATACAACTCCCTCCTGCACATCTGTAAAGATAAGCATTTTGGCGCAAAGCAGAACAAGCACAGAAAGGAATGTATTAGCAATTAACCAGACACAGACCAAGCTCCCCAACCCCCATGGTAGCGTAGCTGACAGAGTGGCAGCAATTCTGAATGAAGGCATAGTAGTGTTATAGTGACCGACCACACAAGCTGTCAAGCAATTGTGTGTAAAACACCACGGGTGGGGAGTGGGGAAGGAAGCCTTTACTTCATGGTTTATGTGGAGCAAGCAGATAAATCCAAAGACAGTCGATATCATCAATATATCTAATTCTCAACATGGGGATACTTAAATCCAGGGACTGGAGCCATGAATAGCAGGTTTGCAGAAAAATCTGAAATCTTAAAAAGGAGGGAGGGTAAAATCCCCAAAATTATAGAAACAGTGTATGTAGTTTTAAGAAACAAATGCCCTATGTGGCCATTGCTGGACAACTCCAGAGTATTGGCAGCTGAAGCCTTCATTTCTGTCAGAAAAAAAGGTAGAGGGGCAATACCCACTCCAGGGCTGCTTTGGCCTTTCAGGGAAGACTTACTGAGGCTAGGGCAATGTGCAACCACAGGCAACTTGCTGTCACCCAACTTGCATGACTCATCCTGGTCCAGCTGTTTGCTGCTGTTTGACAGCAGTGACCACACAAAAGCTAATGTGGTGTAGTGGTTACAGTTTCAGATTAGGATCTGAGAGACCCAGGTTCAAATCTCCTTTGCTATGGGTTTCACTGGGTGACTCTGGGCCAGCCACACATTCTCAGCCTACTCTACCAACTAATAGGGTTGTTGTGAAGATAAAATGGTTCACATTGTGGAGAAAGGTGGGGTATACGGGTAGTAAATAATAAATATAGCAGGGAAAGGTGAGGATATGGTGCTGCCAGCAGGAGAGAAAGAAGAAATAGTGTGGGGATTCTAACCATAGGCCAGGATACAAGGGAAAGCGAGGTGCCTCTCACAAGTTTTTGCAGGTACTCTACCTTGCCAGTGGCAGGGAAAATCACCCCAGGTTTGCAGAAAAAGCTGACATCCTGAGCACCTGTAAGCTTTAAGAAATGAATTCCCTCAGTGGCTGTTGCTAAGCATTCTTAACAGTATTTCCAGCCTTCAAGCCTTAGTTTCTCTCAGAAAACAACAGGAGAAGGGAGCATGGCTCTTTTGAGGGCTGCTTTGGCTTTTGAGGGTGGACTCATCTGGGCCAGGCCTGGTAGCAACCACCAGGCAACTTGATACCATGCAGCCTCTATGATTCACTCAGGACTGGCTGTTTGCTACTGTACAATAGGAGCCATCTCATGAAAACCAGTTTGGAGTAGAGATTAGGTTTTCAGATGTTAAGTATGCTCCTGCCCTGCCTTGGGTAGCCCAGGTCTTGTCAGATTTTGGAAGCTAAGCAGGGTTCACTCCTGGTTAGTACTTGGATGGGAGACCACTGAGGAAGCGCATGATTGCTGCGCAGAGGCAGGCAGTGGCAAATCATGTCTGATAGTCTCTTGCCTTGGAAACCGTATGGGGTTGCCTTAAATCAGCTGCGACTTGATGACACTTTCCACCACCAGGTATGTTCCTACTGTGTAATTTCTGAATTGTCTAATGCATCATGTTAATGCTTTTGTTTCAACTGTGTTTCAGATTTCTGCTTATTTTCAGATGTCTGCCATCCAAATTCTATAGCATTGTTTATTAAATGTCCCAACCTGTTCTTTGTATTGAATGCCCTCAGTGGCTGTTGCACAATGTAATCCATTATGATGCTTGGTGAGAAAGACTAACTATAAATAACATAGAACAGACCCAGATTCAGATCCCCACTCTGCTTTGGAACCTCACTGGCTGACTTTGGGCCACTCTCACACTCTCAGCCTAATAGGGTTGCTGTCAGGTTAAAATGGAGGAGAGCATCCAAGTTGGTTTGGATCCTCATTGTGGAGACAAGTGGGATACAAACTGAAGTAAATAAATAATAAATGTAGCTGTAGATGACACAAGTGGGATACAAATTGAATAAATAATAAATGTAGCTGTAGATGACAAAGGGTAAAATATCGGTTGGTTGATTGGTGGGAAGGAGAGAAGGAAGCAGGTAAAGGCACTGCCAGAAGAAGGGAAAGAAAAAAAATACTGTGGGGAAGGGATACAGGGGAAAGTGAGGTACCCCTGCAAGTACTTGTTGGTTCCCTACTGTGAAACTGGACCCCACTCATTTGGCACAGTGCAACCTGAACAGCATTTTCCTAGGGAGAGGCTACTAGGGCAAGGGCAAGCTGAAGAAAGGGAGGGTACATAAAACTATATTGGCTGGTGGGTGGGAAGGATAGAAAGAAGCAAGAAAAGGGCCTGCCATGGAAAAGAAAGAAGAAATAATGGAGGAGGGAAAAATGAAATGCACCCTGTAAGTCCTTGTGGGTCCTCTACTTGTCTGTTCTGGACACTATTCTGGACAAAGACCTTTGTACCTGCACCTGGAATGGCAAATTTCCGATATCACAAGCATTCTTTGTTTAGAAAAAGTATAAATCCATCTCTAAATGTCCACATGTTCACAGATTCCACATTACTTCAGCATCCATACCCAGTCTGTAGATTACTAATTGGGACATTAGTCAAAACCACTTTTTCAGACCTTCGCAACCTACTTGCTTACAGACTGGATTCTCCAAATGGCGTTTGCAGTGAGGATTAAGTTTGCCCGTAAGGTTTTGGAACATATCCTCCTTTCATTAACAAAAAGTGATGCATTTTGGGTGAGAACAAAGTGGTACTGAAGCCTGACATGTTTTCCGCCTTCAACATTAACTCACTTTTACATAGGTCTGGAGAGATCGCCCAGCTGTAACTTAAATCCTCCTCACTCATATGGAAAGAAACAATATAATCGGAATGTGATACAAGTTCCCAGTTCCTTCATTCCCCAAACTAAGGTTGCTAGAGACCCAGAGTCCTTGTCTGGCTTTTAAACGTTCATCATTTAGGGGTGGGATAAGGGTTTCTACCATGATGACTCTTACATGATGACAGTGCAATCCCAGAGAAATCAGTGGGTTCAGAAGGGCATAACTCTTTTCAGGTTTACACTGTAAGAGAGTGTTTTCTAATATTTTGCATGTTAATGGAAAAGGACCAGTTATGGGCTTAGATATCTGAATACAGAGGGATGACCCTTCCTCTTTACGTTAATTTCCACTGCACAACACGGACTGGTAGTTAACACAGGTTGTCCTGTTACCACTGATCAGTAACAAATATGTATTAGTTGTAGATAAGGCTTTGGGCATACCTGAGAAAGCTAAGGGGAAGCATCTTTAGATCTGTTTAAATACGTTGTCCTTTTTTCAACAGATGTTAAGGCAGTTTAAATAAAAAGCAAATTAAATGGGGAAAAACCCAACATATAGCTACTACCAGAAAGGCATTCCTTCAGTCCAGCTCTCACTTTCAGAATGGGTTGTCTATCAGCACCTGACCACAGTAGTTTCAGTCCAAATTCAACCCCCACCACCACCTTGCTGTTACTTGGAAGAAAACACTGGACAATAAAGCAAGTAACTGAATAGCCCTCACTGTGGAGAAGATCCATGTGCTTTGTATACTAAAGGTAATTTGTATATAATAGTAATTTGCTGTAATAAACTCCACAAGATGAGCAATACAAACACAAGTAACGCCATGCTTTTAATGTTTGCTACTTGAGCCTAAATAGGGAGTTCGTTGAAGAGTGGGGAAGTCCTGTCCTGAGTCTTTCTGGCAGATACACAACACAAGCTGGATGAGACCAAGGGAGATGTGTGGGCATGCATTCAGCCGGTATTGTGCCGCTTGCACTGGCTACCAGTTGAGTTTGGAATCCATTTCAAGGTGTTATTAACCTTCAAAGCCTTGCGTGGCCTGGGACTGACATATCTGAAGGACCGCCTCCTCCTATATGTGCCCCAAAGAGCCTTGTGCTCACAGGATCAACATCTGCTGGTTACCCCCGCCCGAGGGACGTCTGCTTAGCCTCAATCAGGGCCAGGGTTTTTTCTGCCCTGGCTCTGGCCTGGTGGAATCAGCTCCCACTGGAGATCAGGGCCCTGTGGGACCTGTTATCGTTCCACAGGGCCTGCAAAATGGAGCTGTTCCGCCAGGCCCTTGGTTGAGGCGGCGGGAGTCCATCACAGTTGCCCTCCCTGCTCTCAGTCTGGCTCCCAATATGCTGAAAGAGCCCTCTGATTCCACTGTGACTCTAACAGATATGAAATTTTTGTATGAATTTTTATTGTTAGTGTTTTAACTGTTTTTAATGTGATTTTTATTGAGTCTTGGACTTGGCTTTTGTGATTCCCCATGAGCCCACTTTGGGGAGGGTGGAATAAAAATCTCAAAAATGAATAAATAAAGAATAAAATGCTCTGAGCTGCCAAATTTGCTTCCAGCGTGGCCAGCAGACAGGACTTAGAAAAGGCCCATGCCAAGAGGAATGCAGTGCAGGTATCCCAGTTGCCCCCCATACCCAAGTTCATCTGTAACCCAGATATGCAACCACGTGGGCAGCTGAAAGGTGTGGACCAGACATGCAGGGAATAAAGTAGATAAACAGCCTTTACCACTTCAGATTGTGGGTGGGAAACCCACATTTTGAAATACTTCTTCATGTAAGGACTCCCTGCAAATTAAGGATTAGTTTATCAAACTACATTATGAATTTTGTGGGCCCTAGCCACTTTTGCCTTTATGGGCATCCTAATAGTATCAATATTAAAAATTAGTTTTGATATAACTAAATATTTCAACTTTCCGTTTTAGGCAAAATTCAATAAATGTCATGGGCCCTAAACATTTCATTTTTTCTGTTGTGAGAAGAAAAAACATTTTCTTCAACCCTAAAAGTTCATTTTTCTTGGTTTTAAAATAAAAAAAGCATTTTTGTGGTCCTCTAAAAGTACCATGGGCCCTCGCCGCTGTGTCTAATGGATAAATTGGCCCTGTACCTAGGGTCATTGCTTTCTGTGTTGGGTTTCCTCAGGGTAGGGGAATCTGAAAAATAGAAAATTCCTCCCCAGCCGTCTAAATGGTCCATTCTACCACCTCAAACAGAATGAGGTGGTAATGATGAGACAGCAGAGTTCTGGAGTGGTAATATGGTCTTTTACACCAGCCTGCAGGTGCGGGTTTATATTTTTCGAAGATCGCCCTACCTTAGTAATTCCCCGAAAAAAGATAGAACCTCCCCTTAAGTGTATCTGCTGCAGAAGGTCCCCCCCCCCGCGCCGCCGCCATGGCTGACCGTTAGAAATGCGACTCTCCCCTCCTCTCTACGCTGAAGTGGTTCAGCTCATTTTATCCCCTCATTCTGCCGTGTGTGTAGAGTAACGCAGCATTGCCCTTCACAAGCCTAGGCAAAGACCCCGTGAGCCGCAGCACTCCTTGGCGCCCAATCAGCTGGTAGGTCCTTTAGCCGCGGCACCTACCCGATTAACTGCTTCCTCAAAGCCAGAGTCTCTAGGCGGCAACGTGGCTCGGCCTTCATGGCTCCTCCGCCCGGGAAAGGAAGCCCGAGCGCGAGGAAAGAGGCGGAGTTGGCGCTTCCGTCGGTGCCGGGGCCCGCTGAGCTTCGGAGCGCGATGGCCTCCGAGGAGGAGGGGAGGGGGGCCTCCGGCAGCGCTTGTTTGAAGGGATGGTTTTTCAATGAGGAGGTCCCTGGTGTAAAGGCACCGAGCTTTCCTGCGGGGGCTGCCTGGCTCGCTGTCTAGTTGTCAGAGCGTAATGCAGCTTTAGATCCGGAAAGGCTGCGTGATGTACGGCTGTAAAAAGCACAGGCCGGGGGTGGGAGCGACAATAATGGTACTTGCTACCCTCCTCGATGTGTGTCTCCGGGGTTTCGCTCTTTGTCAGGCTGCTACATTTTTCAGAATGAAAACACGAAGCCTTTAACAGGTGCAGGTCTTCTCACATATTTTAGATGGGAAGATGCCAGTTTGGAGAACCGGCTTGGGTCTGGTCTGGCCCTGTAAACAGCCTGGGTGGGAAACCACATGGGAATCTTTTATGGAAGAGTTAGAAAGCAATATATTAATAATTGGATCTACGAAAGCAGGGATCCCCAAACCATTTTGAGCCTGTGGCACCTTTGGAATTCTGACAGAGTGGTGGGCTGCTGCAGAAAGCAAAGCCAACCATGAAGTCAGAGAGCAAGGTTCTATACTAACAGTAAGGTAAGGTAAAGGTTCCCTTGCTCGAAAGCCAGTCGAGTCCGACTCTAGGGTTGCGGTGCTCATCTCCGTTTCAAAGCCAAAGAGCCAGCGCTGTCCGAAGATGTTTCCGTGGTCATGTGGCCGGCATGACTAAACACCAAGGCGCATGGGACGCTGTTA
Source organism: Gekko japonicus (assembly GCF_001447785.1). Taxonomy (NCBI): domain Eukaryota; kingdom Metazoa; phylum Chordata; class Lepidosauria; order Squamata; family Gekkonidae; genus Gekko; species Gekko japonicus. Next base: position 740,476 of record NW_015167563.1, read on the forward strand.
CCTTCCCACTGAAGTGGAACCTATTTATCTACTTGCAATTTCTTGCTTTTGAACTGCTAGGTTGGCAGGACCTGGAACTAGAGACGGGAGCTCACTCCGTCATGCGGCACACTCGGGTCTCGAACTGCTGAACTACTGACCTTCCACAGCCTGCAGTTCAGCGTCTTAACCACTTGAGCCACCGCAGCTCCTATACTAACAGTACTCTTCATCATTTCAGGCAGAATTTCTGTTTAAAAAGATGCCTTTTAAATCTGGACAGCCAGTTGGAAGGCTTGTTAGGCAAGAGCCCCACCTAGTACCGTCCAGTTTCTGAAAGCATTTGGCAGGTACCAGAAAAGGTGTTGGTGGGCTCATGGTATCCATGGGGACCACACTGGGAACCCCCCACTTAAAGGAAAAGCTAACTTCCAACAACACTAAGCTCAATAGATCGGGAAAGCTCTCAAATATAAAGTACTAGGAAAAAGGCCCGTTGTGGAAATAAATACAACGACCTCTAGAAAGAGGCTCTGGGCGGGTGCCCTGGACTTGGACACTCAGTGTCAATTTGCTGTGGCGACCTCAGCAGGGTATAATGACACTGAGTCCACCATTTTCTCCAGAGGAACTGATCTCTGCTACCTAAAGAACAGTTGTAATTTTGAGTGAACTCCAGCCCTCACCTGGAGATTGGCAACGATGGTTCCCCAGAAGGGAATAGTTGGTTTGGAGGGTGGAGTCTATAGCGTTGTACCTGTCCGAGGTCCCACGCCTCCTGAAACCTCACCCTCTCCAGGCTCCATCCCTCACATCTCCAGGAATTTCCCACCTGGAGTTGGCAACCCTATCTCCTTACCAGCCAATCATCAACCTACCTTTAGTTCCCCCTCACTTTTCAGCTTTCCACCCCCCACACACCTGCAACTTCTCCCATGCTCTGAAGCCCTGACTGCTACGTCACATTGGCTGTCATACGGGGGCCACCTCAGCAGCATATAAGGATACAGAGCCCACCATTTTCTCCAGGGGAACTGATCTCTGCCATCTGGAAAGCAGTTGTAATTCTGAGTGATTTCCAGCCCTCACCTGGAGATTGGACACATTTTACCTCAGAACAGCAAACTGTTTCGAATGTTAGAGGCAAAAGCCAATCAAGTCGCATATGCAAACGACCTCTGTGTTCCGAGGCAAAGGCCAATGAGGCTGCATATGCAAATAACCTCTGTGTTCTGACTGGCTATGGGGGGGAGAGGAACAGCAAACTGTTTAGAATGTTGGAGGCAAGACTCAAGCAATGCAGCCAGTGGATAGGGACAGATTCTAAATAAATATAAAAAAATATTCTGAGTGACACACCAGGGTGCCAACCAATTCCGGAGCATGTGGAATGTTCTAGAGAAGTGCCACAACCATTCGGATTTTATTTATAAGGGAGATTAGTGGTGGCTGTGGTTCCCAACATTTTGTGGCTGCTTCTGCTCAGGCCTGCTGGGTGCCGCAGGTACAATGGAGAAAACCCTGAACAGAATTGATACAAAATGGGCAATGCTGGCAGCCAGTTCAGAGAATTGGCAATGCCTACCTCATGTGCTGTTTATAAGGTCAATGGCTGAATCCAACATCCAGGATTGCACATCCCCCTCCAAGTAGTCAGAGAAAATGTATTTGCAGAAAGCTAGCTTCTGTGATATTACGGCCTACACATATCAAATTGAACATTTGGTTCTCCCCAGAAATGTCATGCTTACACCTAACCTAGGATTGCCTACTCCAAGTTGGAAAATTCTTGGAGAGGGGGGTGGAGCCTGGGGAGTGCAGGGTTTGGGGAAGAGACCTTAGCAGAGTATAATGCCATAGAGTCCAAAGCAGCCATTTTTTCCAGAGGAACTGACCTCTGTGATCTGGAAATAAAGTGTAATTCTGGGAGATCTCCAGGCCCCACCTGAAGTTTGGCAACTATAATCTGACCAGAGGTATCTATGCAGCTTTCCAATTTTGTTTTGTTTTAATCTTCACAATGTCTAGATCTCTACCCATTGTCCTGACAACAACCAGTGACCCAGAGATAGACCGCTCACGGAGAGACTGCCCTTAGCTTTTCATCCTTGTTTTGTCAGCTCAGGTTATAGCATGGGAATTTTTCTTGAGATTCATCTCCAATGAATGTAGTGGGAACTACTTCAGAATAAATATGCATATGATCAGCCCATTTATTTCACATTAAGCATACAGTACTTCCAGTGTTTTGCAATGGGAGTATTTGCAAGGAAGTGGTTTGAAAATTATAGGTTATCAACACAATATAATTTTTCTAATCAGAAATAATAAAACCACTAATCTTAATGCCAATGCCTTTATAACTCTGGGTTTTGGCCACTGTGTGACACAGAGTGTTGAACTGGTTGTGCCGTTGGCCTAATCCAACATGGCTTATTTTATGTTCTTATCAGTGCTGCAGTTTGATATATATTCAGATCACTGTAAAATAATGTGTACAAGCTGTTTATTTGAAAAGTGTCCAAATATCAATTCTTACTTACTATGGATTACTGCACAAAGCAATGTTTGGGAACACTGTCAAGCAGCACAGTGTCTTATAAATTTACAAAGCAGTAAATGTAAATTTTCAGTTATTAATGTATAATACTGTATTAATGCCTTCATTTTTAAAAATAGTTGTTCCCCCATATTACTACTTAATATAACACTTGTTCTGGCATATATACATGTTTAAAATGTTACAGGAAGATGTAATCAGTAACAGCTGAACATGTTCATTGCATACAATATTCTCTTCTAACATTGTTTGAAAGCAAAGCTTTACATTTTACTGATGTTCTGAAGTGTTTTTCAGATAAGCATTTAAATACATTCAAAAATTCTTCATAAGAGGCACACACTTCCAAGCTCTTTTATCTCTTCTCAATTACACTACCCAGTGAATAGGATTACTTGCATGAAAATAAAGCTTGTATGAGCAGTTTGTAAGATCAGTCTCCAACTTAGCTAAATATGGACCTGTCAGCCTCTCCCATCTCCACATTCACCTGTCTTCTGTATATTTCTTGAATATGTCAGAATTTTACTTAATATAAAATACAAGTTGTAGCTAATTAATTGTTATTGATAATTGCAGTTATGGAGTGCGGTATATACTAGGCCACATGCTGACACTCTGTGCTCAGCAACAGAGATCAGTAATTGGTTTCCCCTGGGCCAAATACAGGACCCTGAAAGATACTACAGGTTACTCAGTTACCGAAGTAGAGGTGAAAAGGGTATAGCAGCAGTAGTACTTATAGTAATAGAACTTGCTACCAGGTTACAGAAGGGATGTGTTTTAAGCTGCAGACCCACCACCCTTCACTGCCTTCTCAAAGTGGCCTTCTAGGAAACCCGTTGTAGTTGTTGACCAGAGCTGGAGAATCATGGTATCTTGCGAGGCAGAATCAGCAAAATGTCACTGCATATTGTTTGAGTATGTTCAGTTTCTATGCAATGTGGTGGGCACCTGTGGTGATAAGATTGATTGATAAGACACATTCTGATTATAATTATGTATCTTTCTAACTTCTTTACAACCCGTGTAAAGTGCCTACTAAATTAGGTTAGAATTGAATGCTGGCAGTGTTTTCTCATGATTACAACAAAGCATCCTGTAAAAACTAACCCCCATAATAAGGCATAAAAGCAAGTTCTTAAATTACTGAGATGATCCATTAATTTTGAACCCAAGAAATACCTGAATTATAAACTGCCTATTTTTCCAAATGAGTGTATTTGATGAGTGCTGTTTATTCAGCATTTGAGACTACTCTGGAAGGCACAGAATAAATGTCAGTGCCAGTTAACCCTGGCAATTATGTCTTCCTGCATAATGAATGTTGCCAAATTATAGTTGTCCACCATACAATGCAGCTTTAATTGCTGCAGCCAAGTTCGATCAAACTAGTCAGTCAAAAAATTTCTTTAAAAATTAAAACCATGAAACCTAGGAGTGAAAAATGAAGGTGAATATCTTAGATGTTGGTTGTTCTTGGTTTCCACCCAAATTAAGAACAATTTCAAGTGTTGTAAAATGAAGTTTTCTTAAATGTAGTTTACACACTAAACCATGCTCTGAAAATAAGCTGTTTTCTCAAATGTATAAAGCAATCTCTGCATTAATAATAATTTTAAAAAATCTGTAAGTCTTATGGTGCCTTTAATGCCAACAGATTTCTTGTGGCATAAGTTTTTTTTAAAACTGTTTCAATACTGCCATAGCTGTGCGTGGTACTTTACAGACCACATGAAATAGATTCCTGCCCTAAGGGGCTTCTGGACTAAAATTTGACATGGGGAAACAACAAAAAGGAGAAGGGGGGGTGGAGATGGGGAAAAACAGATCAAATTCATTACAGTCACATGTTGTTAGGATCAGTAGACAAAGTTCTAGAACCTAGTTGTAGACTACCATGAAAGTATGTGCCACAATAAATGTTAGCCATAAAGGTACCACAAGATGAGGGTGATACTTTTTGTAACAAACTAAGAGGCAACCTCTGGAAATCATCGCATCTTTATAATCTTCTGCAGTGCTCTTATCCAGTGGTGATGTATGGTAGCCTAACCACCCTTACAAACACAGGGCATTTTCCCAAGTTCCCACACCGTAAAGTGATGGAGTCACTATGATAAATAATAAAAAAACGGCTAGCATGGGGCCATTTTGTGGGCAGTATTCAATTAGCACTCAAATGTGTACAATAGCTTTAACTGACACCTCCAAGTAATTTGAATGAACCATATGAATCTATAACAAATGCAGAAGGGTAAAAATAAAAGCTGCAAAGAAGACATTCTGTCCACCTCCATGCAGAACTTACAAGTAGCTCACGCATAGAGTTCTGTAGCATCCCACACAGGGAACCACTGTTGAGGAATAGTAACAATGAATGAATTCTGCTGTGCAGACCAGTGATGTCAGAAAAGCTGTTTAGAGGGTTATCTTGGGAAGGCGACTTCTCTATCTTCCTAATCAACCTTACAGGATTAGTGCAATAATAAAATGAAATGATCCCATGCATCATTCTATTTTTTGGTATCTAAAGGATTTCGAAGCTCCTTGGAGAATGGGAATGGAAAATGCAGTTACACTATTAGGAACAATGATGCAGAGTAATACATTTAATCCTAACACACTAGTTGTATCTAGAGGTGAGGAAATTACCTTTAATGCATACCATGGGGGGGGGGGGAATGAAGGGCTTAAACATACAGATAAGCTAGATAAAACAGAGTTTACTAGCTTGCCAGTAGTGTGTTTTTAATGAATGCTTTCTAAAGGAGATTTTAGTAATAATGAAGTACTTTGAAATATTTCTTCTGGATTAATTGTTGTGGTGCTATGACTGGTAATCTTTAACAATCCAAAACATTTACTATTCCTGGTACAGAGACATTTGGCTTTGATCCTAAAAAATACCTTAGATTGTATTAGCCACAGGGGCAGGTAAGATGAGACTAGATTTCATAAACAATGATCAAGACACACGTGATTTTTTTGAGTTCCCCCTTCCAATACCTGTTCTTGCAAAGCCAGCAAGTTAGTCTTTAAGCCCCTCCAAGTTAAGAGAAATTATTCAAAAATTTGGCACAAGAAGTTTCTAAAGGGAAGATGAAAAAAATTAAAGAACAGCTGTCAGATTTTAGGGTGACAACGTCTGAGAAAAGGAACTCTCACAAAAATTCAAGAGCAGGTGCATCCCCCTGGCTACCATTGTGAAGAGTTACCACGTTCCTAGCATTTTCTATTTGATGCAGTGAATGTATGTATCTCACTGTTAACCTTACCCTAATCTGCTCCACAGCTTTCACACCACCATTAGCCCAAGACAGAGTGACACTGAATATTAAGTATAACAGTTCACACTGCAGACTGGAGAAAGGGAATTTGCTAGAAGAGTGGAGGAAGCAGTGTGCTGCAGAGAAAGACAAGTTGCTTTTACGATCTGTGGGCTAACAAGTTTTAGTGGTATCGTTCTTCCTAAGGTCTGTAAAAGAGTTACCTGTGCATTGACTTTCAAAGAAGCCTTGAAAGGTGGTCTCTTGTACTGGAAGTTAAAAGCATTTCCCTTGGCAAAATGTATTTAACTTGTCTTTCTGAACTCAGTGACATTCATCTTCATTTATACAACAGTTTAATATTATAAAGCAAAATAGTATCACATACACCTCAAAAGTAAAATAAAGTTATCTTATATATAACTCAAATTGTTGACAAATGAAGCAATGCTAGCTTTATAATCTCAATTTTTCTTTGTGTAGCCTGCATCTTCTGCCATGAAGACTTGTACAGATTAAAGCATTGATAGCAGTTTGTCTAGAAGGCTTTAACAAGCACTACTAATACAAATAAGTATATGTTATTGCTAAAGGATCACAAGACAGCAGTTCAGAACCCTCTTTGACCTACACTCAATGAAAGCACCATGTTATCCCTACAGAAATTAGCACTGGCCAGTAATGCAAACCAGCATTTTGGAATATGCTTAAATCCACCTCTGGGGAAAAGAGTGTGTAAAACATAGCTAGGATGGAGCCAATTAGCACCAGTGGTTTTTCCTTCCAAACGTCTTAGGTTTTGTTCAAGCAGGAACAAGAAAGGGAAAGAAACTAAACCTAACAAAGAACTCCAAAACCAAGCAAAGGTTAGTGGAAAGGAGGGCCAAAATTAAAACCTTTTCATAAAAAGAGGTACATGTATTTATTGATAATATCAAATTAAAACATATATAGGGGCCCAATTACAACCAATATATATAAAACATAACCATAACCAGGGCTAAAAGAGTTGACCTGACGCGTTTCGGCCGAATCGGCCTTCCTCAGAGGTCATACAAATGTGGCTAGATGGTAAAAAGCTTTTTACTTGTGAATATTGTGGCAACACAATCAAAGAAGGTTATTTGTGGACCATAGGTGGATTTTATAATCACTGGGCTAGTGATTGCACTAAAAAGGTTTCATGTGCATATTTATCCTGTGCCTGGTTACTTTACTTCTGAACAATTTACTTTATGGTCCTTATTGAATTTGTATTGTGTATATATTCCTGATTGTGTCTTTATGAATGTAACTATTTACCATTTAGCCACATTTGTATGACCTCTGAGGAAGGCCGAAACGCGTCAGGTCAACTCTTTTAGCCCTGGTTATGGTTATGTTTTATATATATTGGTTGTAATTGGGCCCCTATATATGTTTTAATTTGATATTATCAATAAATACATGTACCTCTTTTTATGAAAAGGTTTTAATTGTAGGTTTTGTTCAAACCATGTATATATTACCCATTGGTTCTTGTAAATGTGGATATTTATCATAAAATTGCTAAAAGATCTTGGTTCAGCGGTCAAAGGGTACAAATGCTCCATGATACTGCAACATAAACTTTTTAGTTAGTTTTGCTCGGTCAGTTTTGCAGCTCCTGAACTGACTGACTGGTTGGCGGTTCCTAACTCAATGAGAGCTTTTAACAGCTGTAAGACAGAGAACAGTTCAGAATATACAGCTACTTCTTTTGCAGTGATGCAATATGCAGTGCCAGCTGAATTTTTCCTTGTCCTGCAGGTGTTAAAAGCACTGGTTTACTTTGAAGCTAGATGTTAGCAATTTATCTTCCAGTAAAGCTTTCCTTTTCACTCTCATACAAGTAAGTTACTTTTAGCATGTTCTGTAGCATTTCTGTCATATGAGCTAGTGTACTATAGGGGTTAAGAGTGAACTAGGACTTGGGAGACCTAAACTGCATTGCCATTCAGCTGTGAATCTAACTTATTGACTTGGGACAGTCACTCTTGATTTAAATGCATGGTTAAAATGCATGTGAGAAGAACTATGTACACTGCCCTGAGCCCCTCACAGGCAGAATAAACAAGTAACAGATATGACTGTTGGATGCTGGACCTCTCCTAAGGCATCCCAATCCTCATTCATATACATTCCTGTATACAGCTCAAATCATTATCCCCGTATCTCTACTTCTTGGGAAGTCAAGAAACATATTGGTTAACATGGTTTTGACAACAGAACACCTGTTAAGATTATGGCTCTTCCACATTTAATGGAAACTGAATAAATCGATACCAGAGTTTGAAGCCAGCATGGCGTTTTATGTCTGTTAGAAGAAATCAGTAAACATTGAGGCTGTATACCATAAATAGGGAAGTCAATTTGTCCTTGGAGTGTACAATATTATATAGGTCCAGTCAATAATGAAAACAGGGCAATTGAAGTGAAATGAAATTGCCATGTCATTACAAATGAGGCTATTCAACAGATGCTGCTTATGAATGTGCTTAAGTTCTTGGAATGAGTAAGATGGAACTCAATGATAGCCAGGCCAATAATGGCCCATATTCAGGACAATGTTTTAGTGTAACCACCCTGCCTTGTTCACACTCATAATCCATTGGAACGAGCTGCATTTTTGTGAGATGGTAGAGCAGTTCCATGATTTACACATTAATCATATTTGGACTGGACCAGATGTATGTATGTGGGTGTTTAAAGATGGGTGCATGTTGTCATATTTTGCTGAAGGAACCACCATTGTATCATGGGTATATTGGCATAAAAATGCACCTTTGTTCTGGAGGTGGAACAGCAGTTTCCATGACCAATTGAATCACCAGTACTACTTAGTAAACTGCTAATTTTACCATCGGTAGCTCTACTTGGGGCATGCTTACAAAATAAATTCAAATACTACTACTAAAACTATTTGAGGTATGAGTTTGGCTGTTACTATGGCAGTAGGGAAGAAAGGTAAAAATGGGAATCCAGCAAGCCTGGCACATTCAGGGAATGAAGTACTGTACTTCAAACACAAACCCCTTCCATGTTTGCAAACAGGAACTGTCAACTCATAGCCTGAAGAGCTTTAAGCAGAATTTGTGTTATGCCCTAATCTGTAAATGGAGATGAATATTACACAGTTTCCTTTGCTGGAAAAAGTTGTTTGGTAAGTGAGGCACTCCCAAGTTTTCCAACTCTGCGAGAGTTCTGCAAAAGAATCAGCATTTAGTGTCAGATTGCAGAAAGCTTGACTGAGCGTTTCCCCCTCCTAAAGAAAAGGTTTCTTCATAGGAGAAACATCCACAGACAGTCGAGTCAATCATAGTGTGCCAAGTTGGAGGCATGTAGCAGCATGCATGGTTACACTTCTGTGATCTTTGCAGGCTGGAAACTCTTCCTGCACTCGTCCAGAGGCCAAGTTTGTCTCATTTCTAAGGCTGCGTCTTTTTTTTCTTTTTTGTTTTCTCCTCCTTTTGCATCTGCGTCTATGTGCAACAGAATCGCATCGTTGAAAGCCAAGATTAGAAAAGTCCCTTCTCCATGCAATAAGGCACACTAGGTAAATTTTCTCAGTGCTGTTAGTCCACACAGTAGCGTTAGCAGCGAACAACAATCATTCTCAACTACTTCAGCATGTCCAGTTATAAAACTCCAGATGGTGTGTATGCATGTCCTATGGGTCCTGGAAATGTTTATATCTTAAAAATCCATACGGGACAGCGTCCAATATAAAAAAATCAATATATTACTGTTGAAGACTTATTGTTTTTCTGACTTTTCTCTTTTTTCGTATAAAAATTAGAAAAGGTCAAAATATATCACACTATTATTTACAGAGTTCATGCTTGTAGGATCACTGAAAAAGAACACAAACATGTTTTAAAATACAGGCACAGCATGCATCTCATCCTCATATACTGTGAAACAGTTCTACTTTGTTAACATGCTTGCTATAACATCACCCTGAAATATTTACAGGTTTCACTAACAAAAGTCAGTAATATTTCCTGAACGTCTTCAAATTGGGATCATCGAACTAGGTGGTTTGTTTTAAATGGGGCTTTCAGAATCCTTCCATCAGCTGTCCTCTCTATGAGGTCTAGGTACACAACAATGCTCCCTCTAAGCTGTGGAATCTTGGGAGCAAAAATTCTACTTTGTGAACTACTGGCAAAGTCACAATACAAGAACTCGTGGGCACTCAATGAAATTGCTGAGCAGTCGGGTTAGAACAGATTAAAGGAAGCACTTCTTCACCCAAAGTGTGATTAATACATGAAATTCACCATCACAGGAGGTGGTGGCAGCCACAAGCATGGACAGCTTCAAGAGGGAATTAGATAAACATATGGAGCAGAGGTCCATCAGTGGCTATTATCCACAAGGTATAGATAGGAACTCTCAGTCTGGGGCAAGTGATGCACTGTATTTCTTGGTGCTTGGGGGGGGCAACAGTGGGAGGGCTTCTACAGTCCTGGCCCCACTGATGGATCTCCTGATGGCACCTGGTATTTTTGGCCACTGTGTGACAGAGTGTTGGACTGGATGGGCCATTGGCCTGATCCAACATTGGCTTCTCTTATGTTCTTAAGTTGTGAGTGAGCAATTTGGCTACTGCATAAATTAGTTTGTTCTGGAGCCATCCTTCCTGATCTGAGAAAAAAATGTGTGAGCTGGAAGCTAAAAAAATGTGAGCTAGTTCACATTAGCTTAGAGGGAACACTGGTACACCACCACATCTCACTGTGTATTGCCCTTCTCAGTATATGTTGCCTTGACACCATCGTACTACAGGACAGCTGCATAGACCTCTGCAGAACACCATGAATGAATGTACACAGAGGTCCAATCTTTAAGGAACAGGAGTTGGAAAAAGTGTGAACATTTCTCAGGCAACGGGGCCATCTTTTCCTGATCTGCTGTGTTGAAATGCATGTGTCCCCTGCAATTCAAAGTGAGGGCAATCAGAGGTTTCATTTGCCCTCAAGTCACAAAGCTCAGTCTGATTGGTTATGTGGTATGATCCCAACTGGTTGGGATCTCACTGTTAAAAGCAAGCAAACCTGGCATTAGAAATGATTTATTCTTCAAATGTATATATTTAGTCCATTAGCAGTTTTAAGGGCACACATTGTTTTATTAATCTTTTTTATTTCCTGGTGTGTGTTATAAATTAAGAGTTTGTGTTTCTTTTTGTTCCTTTCCTGTTCCTGATATTTGGCACTTCCTGGGAAGTGTGCGTGCGTGTATGTATGTGTATATACACAGGAATATGACAGCAAACACAAAAAGGGATTAAAATGATAAATGGAGAGAGGGATTCTGCATCCCAAAAGTTCCCTTCCCCCCAAAGTTCCCCAGATGTTTAAAAAGGAAACATTTTCAGTGCTGAAGTCACAATATCTGGCTGAATGTAAAGTAAGTGGGGATGGGGGGGGGGGAGCACAAAGCATCCAGAATTCCCTTCCTTCTGTTGCTTCTTTACTTGGAATCATTTTAACTTCTTTTCCTGCTGTGTGCAGCAGCCAGTGTTCAAAGATGTGGATCTGCTGCCATCTTGTGTTGGCCCATCCTAAGCTGTACTAACTTGAAATTTGTTGTAAAATCACAATAAAATACTAGAATATAAAGACCAGATGCAAATTCAGCATGAAAACTGAAGGAAAGCCAGATTTCTATGCTGTTATGTAGGAGAACTGGGAGAGCACTGTTGTTATTCTTGCTGACCGAGGAACCAATATCAGCTTGAAAACAGCCAAAGTACATACCTTGTGCCAACATCCTGGTACTGGTAATCCATCTGGTCCCTACAAAAAACAATGAACAATTTTGTATGCTATTGGAAGACAGTTAAACATATCATATAGAAAAACCCACCACATTCTTTTGTGATGAACTGGCAAGATCCACAACTGTAACACCAGCTGATATAAATGTGCATGCAGTAAAAAGTGCTGTTTGTGCAAAAGCAGGTAAGTACTTAATAAGACGAATTTTTTTTAAAAAAAAGTACAATTGACAAATCACATTAAATAGGTACCTTTAACAGAATCAAGTAATCAATGCAATTTACCAACGACTCCTTTTAAAACCTAAAAAAGCCTGCTAAATTCTAGTAGGTTTAACTGCTGGACTCAGAATTTTTCGGTTTTTGCAGTAGTAGCATTTTGATGAAAAGAGATAACAGTTACACACTAATATACCCCATCTGTATACCAATTTAGCAATATTTCTTTTAGTTACTCTCTAAGAGAATATCTCTGAGCTTGAATCCAGAAGCTATAAGTTTTTAAAAGTGGAAACTACAATGACAATGGCTAGGATAGCCAGTCTTTATGCCCCAGCTTACGTATACCATTTATACTGGTCTCCTATGGCTACAGTTTATGTCTGTCTGTCTGTCTATTCACATTTATACTCCGCCTTCCCTGTGAACAGGCTCAGGGCGGATCACAGTTTGCACTTAGGCCTTACAACATTACAACAAGATAAAATAGTAATAATTGATTAAAACCAATAGAACAGCATTAAAACAGTAAACACCAGTGATTTATTTACTTCATTTATACCCCACTTTCCTCCCCTGTGGGTATCCCCCCTGAGCAATCATCATTTCCTTTTCACTGCTAGGGAAGAAAAAAAAATCTGAGTCCTCCCAGCACATGGGTTCAACTAATATGACCATGTCTACCAACATCACAAGACAGATGACTGCTAGCCTTTGATATATACAAGATCACACAGATACACAGCGAGAGTTGCCTTTAATTCTGCCTGCACATTCTGAAGCCACCCAGATGATTTGCACAAACATGGTGTGATTCACAAGCCAATGACATCTAGGTAAAGCTGAAGTAGTTGATGAATGCTATATATACGGTAAGTTGGTGCCACTCTGATCTTGGCATTTATCACTTCATAGACAAATCCATCGTACATTAGAACATAAAACATTACTGGAACTATAATAAGTTCAATGGAGCCTTGTATAACACATTTTGTTTCTTCACTGTTCCATGTCACTTTATATTCTTTGGAAGTGCGGAGAGTTTAGTCTATCTTGCCTAAAATCCTTCTCCAAGCAGCTTTTCTCACTGTTAGGTTTCAAATGTGTGCTTGAAACATATCCCAACATACCCTGAATTTCTTTTTGTGGGAAGCAGAAAATGGAGATATGGTGACAAGGAAAAGGTTAAGCATGTCCTCCCTCCTTCTCCACTTCCCTACTTTAATTCATCTTTCCAAAAGTGGCTTTGCTTTTAATAAGACTTTAAGGCACTGCTATGCAAGGTGACAATGTAATGCGTAGTTAGCTCCCGAGTGTGCGAACGACAGACTTCTGTGCAGCACACAAGTGTCCTGATTCCCAGGGTCCCTCAGTAGATGTTGCAAAAAGGCTTCTCTGAAGGAAAGGAGGATGAGAACCACGAAACTATGCAAACAGCTTAGGACAGTTCAAAGGCTGATACTGAGCACCAACTTGGTGCTTGAGAAACTGTGCTCTAATGCTTTCAAGACATTGCTATGACACCTAGCTAAGCTCAGAAGTTGACAGAATGGCTGTCCACCAGTGGACCATGCAGAATCACTCCAAACCAAGCACACTCTTCAGGACCAAAGCATACGTGGGGTGTGTGGATTAGTGAATAGGCACACATGAGCCAGGGCTCATTCAGGGACCCAGAAAGAGGGAATGGGGGGGCACAAAGGGCAACTACCGATGAGAAATTATTTTAGCCTAAACTATAACTGAATATGTTTGATATTTATTTATAAATGTCATCTCAGTATGCCTATCATTGTTGGATATATATACCTCTCAACTAAAAGTCTGCCTGGAATCACATTATGGTCCACTCTTCAAAGTCACCATGCTCACAGCTATGCCCAAAGGTTTCTCTGTAACTCCTTAGTACTCTGTGGGGTGCTGTGGACATTTTGCTCTCAGATAATCCTGAGCTCATGGTTTGCTCTCAGATAAACCCCAGGCTCCATCTCTGTTAAAGGAATTAGGTTGCAGTGACTCTCCGGGGACTCAGCTTGAGACTCTGCCAGTCATATTAGATGATATTGGCTCTGATGGACCAATGGCCTGTCTCGATATAAGGCAGCTGCATGTGTCTGTTGCTCTTGGAATTGCTCAGTATTTCCAGTGGGTAGCCCTATTAGTTTTGCTTAATATTGCCTGGTTTACAAGGCCCCTGTTGGCTATTCTGGCCTGCCCAGACTTTGATAGTTGGATGGAGCCAGAGAGCACTGGAGTACCAAGGGTGAGGCAATAAGAGGGTGCACTGAAATACCCCCGAGGTGGTGGGAGTGGTCCATCCCAAGTGCAGGCAATAAGAGGGTGCACTGAAATACCCCAGAACCGAGGGAAGGGGAAAATCTATTGGCCACCAGAAGTTTATCGGCATTGTCAAGAGCAGCCTTCAGTCTTTTGCTATTAACGTTCCATTTCTTTCTTTTTTTAAAGTATGTAATTGTTTCACATTCAGGCAATTTAACTATTCAGGAAACTGAAATGGTTCCAAAATGTAAAATTGCCAAATGGAAAAAGGGCAGGCCCGCAATTTAATAGACGTCTTATTTTTCCAAAGCTCAGACTGAGCTAGCTAACAGCTAAGCATGGTGTTCAATGCAAAGCAACTGTCCCAGGTGCAGAATTAAAGTGGTGGGTGGTGTTTCCCTCCCCCCTCGCACACTACATTGAGAGACTCGCTGAGAGTGAAGGTGCCAGAATGGGACATGCAGGCAGCCAGTGTATGGGCAGAGAGGAGGAGTTGGAAGGGGGATCCCCACCGCCAGTGCACTACCAGAGTTTTCCCAGGCCAGTGGAATACACGGCCCAAAGAGGTGAGTACCACGTGTGCTGCTGCAGTAGTCTGGGGCAATCACGTGGGCTCCAGGCTCCCTGGCCCCTCCCACCAGGTGACAGATCCTGGGGGTGGCTCCTCCAAAGTTTGACTGGTCAGAAAGCAAAAGGGGAGTTGAGCGAGGCCAATTGGGAATGTGAGTGGGCAGCATCTCCTGGGTTCATCCATGACTTGGGGCAACGGAGGGGTGCTGGGGCACTGGGCGGTGTGGGCAGGAATGGAGGCATTGTGCAGTTCAATAAAATAACATTTTTTTGCTCTGACCTGGATAGCCCAGGCAAGCCTGATCTTGTCAGATCTTGGAAGCTAAGCAGGACCAACCCTGGCAAGTACTTGGATGGGAGACCTCCAAGGAATACCAGGGCTCTGAAATGTCCAAGCCCCACTAAGGGTCACCAGAAGTCAACCATGACTTCCAGGCACACACACACACACAAAATACAAAAAAGAAAACAAATTGTTGTGTAGAGAAAGGTGTGTGTTAAAAATGATCCACTCTGGGTATGCTACTGGCACAGAGGCCCTGCATGAGCCAGTTAAATGGACAGATGAAGCTGCCTTCTACACAGCCAAGCCATGGGTCCATTGAGGCCACTATGACTAGTGGCAGCTTTACAGGGTCTCGAAGACAAAAGGATCGCAAGTCCAGGGTTCCCTCTAAGCTGAGTCAGTATG
>NW_015167564.1:0-26326 GCF_001447785.1 Gekko japonicus
TCTCTGCAACACCAACCTTCCTCTTCCCGTGATAGACTTCGTCAGTTTCGGTTTTTGGCTGTGCGCATATCTCTTCTCCCACCACAGGAATGTTCAACAATAATGGTTTTCTCACTTTAAAAGCCTTCAATCAATTCACATCTTCTCCGGAATCGAATCACTGGGGTTGTCAAATGACTATCCGCTCAGCCGCTCGTTTCAAATTAGTTCACAACCTGATTCAGGTAAGCGGTACGGTTTTGTTATCTAGCACGATCAAATCGGGTTACGCATTGCTTCTTTTCACTCACATGTAGTTTCCCTTCTTCAAGAAGTCGGCTGATGACGAATTTATGCCGGATACCCGGCTCGAACGGCCCCTGGAGAGTTGCTCGGCAATTGCCCTCTTCGTGGGAGGAGATCAAAGCTCGATTCAGCTTCTTCCGAAGCTCAATCTTGCCAATCTCACACTCCCTCTTGGGCGAGAGATGGCTTTTTCAAGAGAGGGCATACCACTGCTTCCTTAAGTGCCTTGGGGAACAGTCCCTCCAAAAGAAGACATGTGAGGTGGTCTGGTCCTTCCATCTCTTTAAGGACTTGCCACAGTTTGTTGTGATCCACATAATCAAAGGCTTTAGTGTAGTCGATGAAGCAGAAGTAGATGTTTTTCTGGTACTCTCTTGTTTTCTCCATAATCCAGCGAATGTTGGCAATTTGATCTCTAGTTCCTCTAACGCTTTGAAACCCAGCTTGTACTTCTGGCAGTTCTGTATCCACGTACTGCTGAAGCCTAGCTTGTAGGAACTTGAGCATGACCTTGCTAGCGTGTGAAATGAGTGCAATTGTGCGATAGTTTGAACATTTCTTGGCATTGCCCTTCTTTGGGATTGGAATGTATACTGACCTTTTCCAATCCTGTGGCCATTGTTGCATTTTCTAATTTTGGTAATGAATAAATGACATCCTGTTCAGGAGCTGGTTTTTTCCATGGGAAATTGACCAAAGTAGAAACTGTTTCTTGAAAAAAACATGGCTTGTAACATACTTATGTGATTTTGTTGTTATTGTTGTTGTTATGAATTTGGATTTATTTTGAATTGTATCAGTAATGTGCTTTTGTTATGTTTTGCGAGCAACTTTGAGACCACTGCCAGCAAGTGGAGTATAATTGATTAAATAATACATTGTAACACATGAGTAAAATCATCCATGCCCAGAAGCCCAGTAAAGAACACTGCCTATTTGAAAACCCTGAAGCTGGCATAATGAACAGTATCCCCTTACAGTGTTTCTCTGCCTGGAAAACAGATAAAGTTTCCAGACTGAATGGGACAAGCAGAGGGTTCTGCATTATGCATCACGGTATTTACAGGACCGACCTGGGATGCTCTGAAGCATTCCATGCATCCTTGTTTCATTTGTTTAGCCCTCTAATTCCTTATTTCTTGTTATAGGGCAGTACATTCATGACTCATACCAACAGGCAGTGATGTGTCATGTACCACCACTGCTATTCAGGAGAGTCACATTCAGTGACAGGGAGTAATGAAAATGGTAGATGCCGCCCTCCCTGCGTGAAATTACTGGCAGTGTTTAGTTTAGCATTGTCTGCAGAGCCTCTTTCTATGTATATCCCAGTTGATTACATATCCTGGGGTTTGTCTTCCCTTCCATCCACACCTTGTCATCCCTGCAGGTCACATTTCAGCTGCTCTCCTCTGAGAAAGATTAGAGTCTAGTGCAGTGTCTGCTGCACAGCTAGGTTTCCATCTGCTTTCCCACTTTCACCTCTATTGGCTGTTGTACAGAGGCAATACTTGTTTTCTGAGGAAATCAGGTGGGGAGAGATCCTACTGCCTCAGAAAATACCCTGGGCTCTTTGCAGGGAAACATGGCATGGTTAGCAGCTTGACTTTGGAGAGTAGACAGAGGTTCCTTGAATGGAGACTCTGCAGTTAGCATCACTCCCTGGCTTTGGGGCGGGAAGGAAAGGTGGGCTTGTTGCCCTGCATGTTCAGCAGATGCACCCCAGGGCGAAGCTGCAGGACTCTTAATATGCTTAAGTGTTTAAACAAATTAATGACAGTGTTTATTTTCCCTCTGAGGCAAAAGAACAGTAAATGAAAGTAAACCTACTGTAACCTTTATTTCAAAACATGCACATCTACCATCAGGAAGGAGCACAGAGATGTGTTTGTATTCATCCATACGATCTAGCGAAAAGGGGGCTTTCTGTTCTGATCAGTTTCACACTAGATGTTTAATTTTAGCAGTGCTTGAAACCCACTGATTTGGCTCACATTCTGTTTGCCAGTTATGAACAAGGAGTTGCCTGTTAGATAACTTGATTGTTTGTTGACTCATTCGTGGCCGTCTGACAGGCTGCTAATCAGCGCCTTCTTTCGTACCCCTGCAGTACAGCACAGCTGGCTTTTCTTGCAGTCCTGTAGCTGCCATTTCCCCTGTAGTGCCACTAGAAGGCTTTGGGAGCGGTTTTCTTTTTAAAAAAATCATAACTATTGTGCTTTTGTGATCTAACATTTTAATTAGGAGTTATAAGGGGAAAGGTGAAGGCAGCATGTTTCTCATTATAACTCCATAATGGAAGGGTATACATGCTTTTAAAAAAAATGAAAGCTGGGATTTCAGCAGTCATGACAATACGTGGTTAAAATGTCAGATAACAATAGTGTAATAGCAATTATTGATTTTTTTTAGCAACTGAAGAGCAGGCAAAAAATGAAGGTGAAATGATGGCTTGCTGTCTGTATGCAGCCATACGTAGTGAAACCAGTCATGAATAAATGTTTGCTTTTTAAAACTCCAACCCTTCCATGTTTGTCTAAGTAGTTTGTAGTTGTTAGAGTGTCAGCACTTTTCACAGTTGTACTTTTTTGGGGGAAAGATGTAAACCTGTTCAGCAGGCATTTGAGTTATTAGCTGCCAATCAGTGAGGCTGGGTGGTTGGCTCAAACGTTGAACACGTTTGACCTGAAACCAGCAGCATCCCTATTTAGTTTACAGTAGTTACCATTGTTCACTCTGTTTTTTATGGACCATTCTGATGAAGCATTCCAGTATTTTCTAGGTCATTTTTCTGTTTGGGGTTGTGTTTTTTTTAGATCTCACTTGATTTTTAAAAGGATAAAAATAGTATTGCAATGCCAGGCTGCTCTTTGTAGACAATCAAAGCACCATCAAGGCTTCCCTCAGCTACTGTCCCTTAACTGTCTTTCCTCCTGGCACTTGTTAATTATCAGTACTTGTTCTCTTGGAGGAGGGGGCAGGCTTAACTATTTGCTTTGCACTTTGTAGATCAGCAGTACTTGCTCCATGGCTCACAGAGAACCACATTCACAATTACCATCAGCCAAAAGAGACACATTTACTTTCATCCCTGCCATGAGGCCTGCACCTCAGGAAGGTCTGCTCCTTACACATTCCTCCAGCAATGGCCTGTTTCAAGGTGGAAACCACAAGTCTCTTTGGGAAACGGCCATGCCTCCTTTCCTAAAACATGGGGCAGATGCCATATTGAGCAATAGTGCTCAGAAAAGCCACATGTGGATCCTGAGACACTGAGTGATATCACTGTTGCTGATTGTTAGAGCCACCTCATTTAATGTTTATTATAGTTATTTTGTAATTGTAATTGTGGCAGAATGGGCCCGCTCTGGGCTGCAGGCCCTGTTCCACCCTGCCAACTCCAAGGGGTTCCCAACACCGGGAGAGGCTTTTCTCTCTCTCCAGTAACCCGCCGCCACCACCTTTGTAGGAATTGCACTTTGGGAGGGTCAGGATTCCCAGCTTCCCTTTCAAGTTCTGAGGCCTTGTTTCTCTGTCTCCTACTGCTCAGCTATGGCTATGCTGCCATGGGGGTTGGGATGGTCAGTCAGTTTCAGTTTAATTGTTCTTGCATTCCTTTCTGTGCTTCACGCTGAAACGCTTATCTGTAAAGATGTGCAGGTGGGAGTTGTGGTGTCTACCTTTTCCAGGGAGCCGTGGGAGAGTGCGAGTTCCCAGCTTCGGCTAGAAACGGCTTGTAAGCTTTATCCCACGTGCAGGAGGGTGCCTAATTGGCCAGCGCAGTGTGTGTGGGGGGGTGCATACGAATACCCTATATCCTATTATGCCCAAGGGGCAAGTGCCATTCTTAACAGTGCTTATGTTAATGCATCTATAGCTCTTCAATAAAGTATTACCTTTCCGGGAAAGTGTGTACTGCATTGCTGGCTGTGGGTTCTGACAAGCGTCTGGTCAGTAGGGGGAAACGTTTGCTGCCTTGCGTGCCCATGGAGGAATAGCCACTTTTCAACTGCCTGCCTTCCCCCAGTGCTCCTTTTAAATAGTGTGTCCAAGAAGGTGGAGGTCTATGTGGTACAGAGAACCAGTACCAGCATCCAAAGTTATAAAGTGTTTATTAAAGATAAAATGTTCACAAGCATACTTTTAGCACAGCACCAGACTGAGCAAAGGATTTAAAAGAAATGTGTAAAATGCAATTCCTCTGTTCCTCTCTGTATGCATGCCCTATCAGATGTAAAAATATAGGACAGGCTCCTTAGCTTAGGATGTTATAGTTCCTCCAGCTCTTCAGGCCTGCTCATGGCTAATGGCTGCTCCTACAGACCTCAATTAAGAGTTCTGTCTGCTTGGATGAACTCAGCACCAAAGAGACCTTCCTCCTTGCTTCCAGGAGTTTTATCTTTTCCCCTCCCACTGACCAGGTTAGGACAGTTGTAAACAAGGTCAGAGAAGCTTTTCCTGAAGATCCTTCCTGAAGTCTCTCTAGTATTTAACACCTCCAAGTCTCTTTTCCCTGCTCTGGTGGGGGGGACCTTGACGTTCCCATTGTCTAGACCTATTAGCATTTGTATGAAGGAGGGCTGAGGTAAGTCTGGAAAGCAATTGAACTGACTTCCTCCCACACACCTTGTTCTCTGCTCAGAGAGAAAAGTACAAGTTGATGAGGAGATGAGGAAGTAACTAAGTAGGGGGCCAAAAAAGGAACAAAAGGGAAATTACAGGGAGAAGCAGGGTCTTTGTGTGGGAAGAACCAGATATGATGTCCCTGTGCCTCAGCCTCCAAGAAGCAAGTGACCAGAGAATTGCAGATAGATAGGCAGACACTAAGCATCTTCCTGTTTACTCTTCTGTCACTGAACCCTTTGAAGTGTCGATTGCTACTCTTAGGGAAAACAACTTCCTTTTGTCTCGCCTCTCTTCTTGCACACACACAAAGGAGGAGGACACATTTCTCCATCTTTGGCACGATAGATACAGAATGCCTCTCTGCATCTGCATCCATCACTAGCTAGCTAGATTAGAAACTGTCACTGTTTCTAAACTGCAATATCCAGTATGTATTTCCTAAATAAAGTAGTTCTTATTTTCTTTTAAATTAATAAGTGGCTTTGTGTAACTTTGTAGTCTTACAGACGTACACTGAACAAAGGAGGAGGCCTGCTGCATTCTGAGCCTTTAGTGCAATCTGCAGCACACCAGCTCTCCCAATACTTCGTTGACAAGATTTGCTTCCGGGAGACATGAAGAAGGATCCTGCCTACAAGCAATGGCTTTTTATAGGGACTATGGGATTTAATAGCTGTGCAGAACCCGCATTTCAATTCTGTTTACAGCCAGATGTGGGAAAGAAATAGCAGCACAAAATGAAATGGCCATTGTACTTAAGGTTGCCAGGGCCTCCCTGGCCACCAGCAGAGGGGTGGTAGGGGTCCCGGCTCCAGGGTGGGAGCCTGGGGAGGACGCGGACCCCCAGCAGGGTACACAACACCCACAGAGCCCCACCCTCCAAAGCATCCGTTTTCTCCAGGGGAACTGATCTCTGTAGCGTGGAGATGAGCTGTAATTCTGGGCAAGGGTGTAGACGTCTCAATTTTCCCGCACTAGGGGATGGGGCTGAACCTGGTCCAGGCCCACAGTAATCTATATTAAATTATTTAAATATGAAGTAATATTTCCCCCCAAAAAATCTGTCATCGACAAGTAATCGATGTGGTTTTAAAAATACATTTTTCACCCATAATAGTCTGAATCTCAGTCAAAGAAAGAAGACTCTGTAAGAGGAAAGATGTGAATTGCTTCGCTGAGATACTTTGAGTAAATGTTTCATTCATATATGGAAACAAATACTTCCCCCCCTCTCGTTCCCTCACAATTTAACTGAGTTGTAACTGGGGATGCCAGGCTCCAGGGGGAACCTGGGAAGTCCCCCAGAATTACAGCTGGGATCCGTTCCCCTGGTGAAAACAGATGCTTTGGAGGGTGGACCCCAGTGAGAAGTAATTCAAAACATGGACCAGGTCGGGAAGCAGCATCAGCAGCTTGTCTTCATGAGACTTGGAACAACTTCTCTTCATGATGACTGGGTTTGGCATATTTGGGACCAACCCTGACAGCTTGTCAGTGGCTTTGGGAACTATATGTCAATATTAAGCCTTAAGGGCAGCTGGCTCAAAATTTGGTTCCTCTTCTATACCCTCCTTCAGTTGGTGGTTATAGAATTATTATTGTTTCCTCTTATCTTTGTTATTGTTCTAATTGATGGATGCATTGAATATGTTTTGTGCAGAGGTTATGGCAATATTATTTATGGTTATATAAAAATTAGAAGTCAATCACTTCATTGATGACACAATTTATAATTGTCACTGAGTTGCATAGTATTGTGGGTTATTGTTCTACAGCTGTGGATTCTCTTCAGGCTAAGGAGTGGCACCCCCAGATGCCAGCCCCCCGCCATCTCATGGATGACCCAGGGGAGCTGCCAGAGGAGGACCTGCCCTGTCAGCAAGCTGCCATTATGTTGTATGTTGTATTCTGCATGATATACTCTTCTTGGTTCATCCCCCCTCCTGTTGCCTCTTGTGTAGGTGTTTACTTTCTGTTACTAGCACACCGTGGAAATGCTCAAGGTTGACCAGCTGGAGGTGGGAAGGAGTTATGGCTTGCTTGCTTTGTTTTGTATTCTGATGCCTGAGAAATGAACTTATGTTTATGTAGTATGAACCGTTGTGTTCCCAAGGAAAGGGCGCAAAGTCTTATCACACTCCCACCAGCGGGAATTGGGATCATTGGTCCTGTCTCGGTTCAAGTTCCTTTATTATGTTTCCCTTGGACTGTTGTAGTCATTACTAACAATGGTTTTGTTCCTGATCTAACCATCTCTTCTAATAAATTCTATTTTGTTCATCAAACGTGGATTTACTTTGAATGAATGGGGAATCGGACACCTGACCATCAAGGCCCCCTGGGAAACCACACCTTGATCTGAGCCTGATGAGGAAACAGGTGGTCGAAGTTCAATGTCTGCTGAAGGAGAGGGGCCCAATGCCTTCGCTCTCCAGCTGTGGAGGACCCCGCTTGCAACCTACCACACATGAACCCCTCCTGGGACAGTGGTTTGGGCCCCGTGGTGGAGTATCCCCTGGAAGCAGTGGGAGGCCATCGCATGAGAGGTGAAAGATATGTGTGATGGACTTCACTTGTTAAGAGGCTGAACAGTGCTGTACATAAAATCATAGGACTGTGAAGGGTTAATACTTCACAATGCCAGAGAGCCTTGAGTGACAGGCTGCTTCAGGCCATCTAATTGGTTGGCATCAGCTGAGCAAAGAAAATCTTGTGAGAGCTGGATGCTGAGAAAACTGATTCAGATTCCTGCCTTAACTGTGACTAGATGTGTGCAGAGATCATCTTAGACTAGCCCTTGTAGCTCAGAGGCGTTGCCTTACTCGTGGGGTAACCCCAACAGTGGGGTACCCCACTTCTGACCTGAACCAGAGACCCACAGAATCAAGCCAAAGAGAACACTCTTGACCTGTGCTAAAGAGCTAGCCAAAGCTCCACAAAGGTTGCACAAGGCACCCTCAAGGGCAATCTCCATTGCCCCCTCCACCCAGCAAACGTATGCATATGGAATGACAGCGAGTTCCTTCAGGTAAAGTATCTGTATTTCCAAAGCCATTCAGTAGATGTCTGGCAAAACCTCTTCTGTCTCCATATTCCCATGTAATCCCCTTTGTGTGATACCTGTGCCTATGTGGAAATCTTTTGTCTCAACACCTGCCCATCCTGTCCCCTCCCTCAGGATACTAAGGCAAATTGATCAAACATTAAATCATTAACAATTCTTCCTGACACCTATCACAGACCCATTTCCCCCTTTTTGTCTAAGCCTGGGAACCCATTCAACTTACCCTGGTAAGACATAAGAGAACATAAGAACATAAGAGATGCCAATGTTGGATCAGGCCAAAGGCCCATCCAGTCCAACACTCTGTATCACACAGTGGCCAGAAATACCAGGTGCCATCAGGAGGTCCACCAGTGGGGCCAGGACATTAGAAGCCCTCCCACTGTTGACCCCCCCCAAGCACCAAGATGACAGAGCATCACTTGCCCCAGAGTCCCTATCTATACCTTGTGGCTAATAGCCACTGATGGACCTCTGCTCCATATGCTTATCTAATTCCCTTTTGAAGCCGTCCATGCTTGTAGCCACCACCACTTCCTGTGGCAGTGAATTCCAAGTGTTAATCACTCTTTGGGTGAAGAAGTACTTCCTTTTATCCGTTCTAACCCGACCGCTCAGCAATTTCATGGAGTGCCCACGAGTTCTTGTATTGTGAGAAAGGGAGAAAAGTACCTCTTTCTCTACCTGCTCTTTCCCATGCATAATCTTATAAACCTCAATCATGTCACCACTCAGTCGTCGTTTCTCCAAGCTAAAGAGCCCTAAGCGCCTTAACCTTTACTCATAGGGAAAGTGTTCCGACCCTTTTATCATTCGAGTTGCCCTTTTCTGCACTTTTTCGAAAGCTATAATATCCTTTTTAAGGTGTGGTGACCAGAATTGCACACAGTATTCCAGATGAGGTCGCACCATTGATTTATATAGGGGCATTATGATATTGGCTGATCTGTTTACAATACCCTTCCTAATAATCCCCAGCATAGCATTGGCCTTCTTTATTGCAGTCACACACTGTCTCGACATTTTCAGTGAGTTATCTACTACAACTCCAAGATCTCTCTCTTGATCTGTCTCTGCCAGTTCAGACCCCATCAACGTGTATTTATAGTTAGGATTTTTGGCTCCAATGTGCATCACCTTGCACTTGGCCACATTGAACCCCATTTGCCATGTTGACGCCCACTCGCCCAAAATTGACAGATCCCTTTGGAGTGCCTCACAATCCTCACTGGTTTTCACCACCCTGAACAACTTCGTATCATCCGCAAATTTAGCCACTTCACTGCTTACTCCCAACTCCAAATCATTAATGAACAAGTTAAAAAGCAGTGGACCAAGTACTGATCCCTGCGGTACCCCACTGCTTACCCCCCTCCACTGAGAGAACTGCCCATTTATACTCACTCTCTGTTTTCTATTAATTAGCCAGTTTTTGATCCATAAAAGGACTTGTCCTTTTATCCCATGATTTTTGAGCTTACTTAGGAGCCTTTGATGAGGAACTTTATCAAAAGCTTTCTGGAAGTCAAGGTAAACAATATCTATTGGATCCCCCTTGTCCACATGTTTGTTCACCCCCTCAAAGAACATTAACAGGTTAGTGAGACAAGATCTTCCCTTACAGAACCCATGTTGAGTCTGCCTCAATAGGTTTTGTTCATCTATGTGCCTACTAATTCTTTCCTTAATAATGGTTTCCACCAATTTACCCGGTATCGACGTCAGACTGACTGGCCATCAACGATCATTAAACCCATCAAGCCCTGGCCCAGGAGACCCACCCCACAAATTCCTATAAGAATAGAGGGTAAGCCCCACTTCAGTGTGCACTCTGAGGGCGCCTACCCCCAAAGCCTCTACTTTGGGTCTCCTTTCTAAGTGCAAAATGCTGGCAGTTTGTGCCTTCTTCTACACAGACGTCTACACATCTAGTTCTGGATTGTGTGTATATTTTGATTGCTTAGTGTGATTGTATGCAGGGATATTCTCTAATAAAACTATTACATACTCTTTAAATTTGGAGTCTTCATACTGAACTGGACCTTGGTATATAAAGGTGTGTGATCCCTTGTACCCTTCTGGCCTCTTCTGTCTCATACATAGCTAATTTTCCCCAATATCAAGACAGGCCATTTGTAGTAACACCCTGGCAGAAAAAGGGTTCAGTGTTGACAAAGTCAGAATTCACCGGTGGCTTAATGTAGTCTTAATTCAGCATTAGCTGCGGGCAGGTTTGAACACAGACAGTGAACTGGGGAAAGTGTCGAAAGGAGGTTTTGGTAGAATAAGAAGTCTCCCATTCAGGCCAAAGGGATTGAGGTTTATAAGATTATGCATGGGATAGAGCAGGTAGAGAAAGAGGTACTTTTCTCCCTTTCTCACAATACAAAAACTCCTCGTGGGCACTCAATGAAATTGCTGAGCGGTCGGGTTAGAACGGATAAAAGGAAGTACTTCTTCACCCAAAGAGTGATTAACACTTGGAATTCACTGCCACAGGAGGTGGTGGCGGCTACAAGCATGGACGGCTTCAGAAGGGAATTAGATAAGCATATGGAGCAGAGGTCCATCAGTGGCTACTAGCCACAAGGTATAGATAGGGGCTCTGGGGCACGTGATGCTCTGTCTTCTTGGTGCTTGGGGGGGGTCAACAGTGGGAGGGCTTCAAATGTCCTGGCCCCACTGGTGGGCCTCCTGATGGCACTGGTATTTCTGGCCACTGTGTGATACAGAGTGTTGGACTGGATGGGCCTTTGGCCTGATCCAACATTGGCATCTCTTATGTTCTTATGTTCTTATGTAATAGGGGATTTATCTTTTAGGGAGAGAAGCAGAATCCATACCCAGTTAAACAGGAAAAGTTATCTCTAAGGAGTAGAGATTCCCTGGTCTACTGTATTTGGAAACTTCTTGTGGAGACTTAAAAGTCAACAACTCAAGAAGATTTCTTCCAAGAGAAAGGGTTTGGGTACTGGGAAGAGGGTACCAGCCTTCTGGGCACTAAAAGAGTCTGCTGTTATACAAATAAAGTGATCTGGAGTGGTTTGGAAAAACCCTGAAACAAAAGCCTCTCAACAAAGAACTATAGTAACAGAATAACTCAGGAAACTCTCACTAGCCTGATATATAAGAATAAGAATTTGTGCGTATACTATTTTACCTCAGTATTTTCAACCCCCGACTTTACCTAACCTTTCCCTTTGATGTTAAATAAAACCTTCTGTTATTTTTGAATTTTAAAAGTGTCTCAAGTGCCATTTTCTGTCATTTAAGTTAAAGGGAGACCCTGACCCTTCCCTTAGTTCCTGTGCTGAGAAAATAACCACTACATATTACGGACACAGGGTGGGACTGCCAAAGCTACTTTATAGAGAAGAATACATGCTACCAGGGCTCCTCAGTCAGTGAAGGAACACATAAGAGGGAAAATCTTGCCTCAAAGGGAGGGAAGTGGATAGGGTCTGCCATAACATGCTATGGCTCACGCTGACTGAACCGTCCCAAACGGCATGGAGGAGCCATATCGTATTAGTACCCAAGCCTGATGAGCGAGTGAGGTTAATAAAGTCACCCAGTTTGGTGCCTGTCCTATGCCTTGGGTGGACCACCTGATCCTCCAGCTGGGTATGGCCCAGTACCTCTCTGCACTAGATCTGATGAAAGGCTATTGGTAAGTCTCTATGAACCTGGGTGATCGCGAGAAAACTGCCTTTGCTACCCCCCAGGGCTTGTTCCAGTTCTACATTGTACCTTTTGGAATTCCACAGGGCAACAACAAGATTACAGTGCCTGGTTGACTGAGCTGTCACCCAGTGCTCAGGGTTCACCTTTGCCTACACAGATAACGTAACTATCTGCAGCCCCAACTGGGACACCCACATTCACCACCTTGCCAGGCATTGACAGATGCCGAGTTGAAGGCCAACCCGAGAAAAAGTTATATCGGTTTCCTGGAGCTCAAGTACCTGGGATTCCTCATCAGCTGGGGGCAGTTGAGACCAATCCTCAACAAGGTGGTCATACTAGAGCAAAGCCCCCGACCCTGCATCAAGCGCCAGCTAAGGCGATTCTTGGGACTAGTGGGATACTACAGTAAATTTGTCCCCCAGTTCACCACTATAGACAGCCCCCAACTGACTGATGGAAGAAAGGGCAACCCACCCCAATCCTCTGGGACCCCCACAGGCAACCCACCGCAATCCTCTGTGACCCCCACAGGCAAGCCTTTCAAGGGGGCCAGTCCTCCACAACTTGGACTACCCTTTTCTGGTCCAAACTGATGCATCTGGCATGGGGGTGGGCACCACATGATCCCAAGTGGAGGGAGGACAAGAGCACGCCATCCTCTTCATTAGTTGCAAACTGCAGCTAACCAAACAGAAATATGCAACAATTGAAAAGGAGGCCCTGGCAATCAAATGGGTGGCCAGGGTGCTCCAATATTACTTAACAAATATCACCATTAGAAGAAGAGATTGGATTTATACCCCGCTCTTCACTGGGAGTCTTAGAGCGGCTTACAAATTCCTTTCCCTTCCCCTCCCCGCAACAGAGAGATCATTCAAGGACAGCTCTTGTCAGAACTATGTCTGCGCACTTAACCACCACACCAAACTAGCTTTACCTTAGTAACTGATCACACACCCCTGATGTGGCTGGCCAGAATGAAGGACCACACCCAATGAGTCCTCAGATGGTATCCAGAGGGTCTAAGAGGTGGTGGTAGTACCACTCTTGAAAAAAAAATCTTTGGATCTTATAGATCCAGCCAATTACCACCCATTTTTTAATTTGCCATTTCTGGGTAAGGTGATTGAGAGAGCAGTAGCCAAGCAGCTCCACAATTTCCTGGATGACACATCGACATTGGACCCATTCCAGTCTGGCTTCCACCCTGGCCACAGGCTGGAGATGGTGTTGGTTACCCTGACAGATGATCTCTGCAGGCAGCTGGATTGAGGCAGGTTGGCACTGCTATTGTTGCTTGATCTTACAGCAGCATTCAACACAGTTGATTACGATCTTCTGTCTCACCACCTCGCTGACGTAGGAGTTTCGGGAGTAGTCCAGAAGTAGCTCTCCTCATCCCTCCATGGTTGGGGACAGAGGGTGGTGCTGGGAGAGAGGGTGTCAAATAGGTACCCCTTAATATGTGGAGTTCCTCAGGGGGCAGTCTGCTCCCAGATGTTATTTAACATCTATATGTGCCCCCTCGCCCAGCTGGTGTGGCGTTTTGGGCTAGGGTGTCATCAGTACACTGATGACATCCAGCTATATTTGCCACAGGACAACTGCACGGATAGCACCCCACATAATCTGGCCAGGGGTTTGGAGGCTGTGGTGGGATGGTTAAAAAAGATTCAGCTGAAGCTGAATCCAACAAAGATGGAGGTTCTGTGGCTGGGGGGTACATGTCAGGGCTGGGGCACAGACTTCCCACCCTTGATGGGGCACCCCTAACACTGGCACAATCTGTTAGGAGTTTGGATGTGGTCCTGGATGCCTCCCTAACTATGGAGGCCCAGGTCACAAATATTGCCAGGGTGGCATTTTCCATCTGTGCCAAGCGTGGCTACTGGCCCCTTTCTTGTCGCATCCTGATCTATCCACAGTAATCCATGCAATGGTCACCTCCAGACTAGACTACTGTAACTCACTCTATGCTGGCCTTACCTTGAGACTCACCCGGAAACTCCAGCTGGTCCAGAATGTGGTGGCACGAGTCCTGACGGGAATGCCACGGACGGCACATATACAACCTGTGCCACGCCTGCTACACTGGCTTCCAGTGGAATACCAAGTCAGATTCAAGGTGTTGGCCTTTAAGGCCTTGAGTGGTCTGGGACCTGCGTATCTTTGGGATTGTCTCCTCTGGTATGTCCCTGGGAGAGCACTACACTTTGCTGGGAGCAATTTGCTGGTGGGCCTAAAGATATCCAGCTGTCCTCAACCAGAGCCAGGGCTTTCTTGGCCCTGGCTTCAACCTGGTGGAACTCTCTGCCAACTTCCATCAGGGCCCTGTGGGACTTAATGCAATTCCACAGGCAGGGCCGGCTCACCCACTAGGCGAACTAGGCATTTGCCTAGAGCGCGGGCCGGCCCTTGGGAGAGAGGAGTCAGCCGGCAACTGCTGTGCGGGGCTCTCCTCCCCAGGCTCAACCTGCCACCGGACTGTGGAGACCTCCCATTCAGAACAGTGACATCCTCCATTTCTTCCCTGTGCATGGAATTGTGTTACAAGGCAGGCGCATGCCAAAAATCAGCTGAAAGACCTACGCAAACCCACCCCAGCAGCTGTCTGAGTGACCCAAACTGATCTTGGTTCTTTAATGGTTAAAACAATCCTAGGGCCTCCAATTCCTAGAGTGGGAGGGAAGAGGGCAAACAGAAAGTGGCATTTCCTTGGCTTCCCCCTTGAAAGGAGGACAGCGGCCACGTGAATTCCGGACTCAGGAGGAGGGAGGCTGGTGAGTCGGAGCAGCCAGGTGCAAGACAATGGTGTGTGCGTGTGTTGTCTGGGGTTGGAAAAAAAGGGGGGCTCCCAGGGTGAGAGGGGCACTTCTCCTTAAGGGACCCCCCCCATTGTGCCAGCTCCATGGCATTTTCCAAAGCAGCCCTGCCTTTGTTCAGCCCCCTCCCTTCCTTCCTTCTGTGTAGGAGCCACGTGGGATTCCTCCTCAAGGGCCGCCCCGACTTTGGCTGTTCAGGTGAAGGAAGGGGGGTCTCAAGCGGAAGCAGATCTGCAGCCTTCTAAGTCCCCCCCCGTCCCTTTCCTTTGCAATCCAGTTCCAACTGCCACGGGATCTTTCTCTCTCCCCCCCCCCTTCTCTCAGCCCCCTTCGGATTGCAGATGAAGCTTTTAGAGGTGGGGTTGGGGTGGAGAAGGAGAGGGAAGCCTCTGTGTCTTGTCTAGCTGTTCAAGGGAGGCACAGAGGGGAGCTTCCCATAAGGTGGCAGTTTCTGCAGAGTCATGTGCACGTGGAATTTTAAAAATGTTTAATTGCTATTGCAGCTGTCAAGTTTGGAGAGTCAGTGTGCTGTTGGGGGTTGATGTTTGTGGGGGAGGGGAGAAAGTAAGCCTGGCATATCACATCATAACCAAAGCCATTGCTCATGTTTATTATCATTATTATTATTTCCTAAAATGCATTTATGTTTGAAAATTGGTGGGTGTATGGGAGGGGGGGTGGCGGCGCCAGAAGGTAGCCCCGCCTAGTGTGCAAAAAACCCTAGATCCGGCCCTGTCCGCAGGGCTGTAAGGCAGAGATGTTCCACCAGGCTTTTGGTTAAGGTCAGCAATAGTTTTCCATCATAGCTGGTACCCTCTTTTCCTCCATTATGCCCACTTTGGCCTTCTCCCTAACCTGCCCACTAGATAGAAGAACAGTCCAGAGTAGGTTTTGGATTAAATTATGGACGCCATCTGGAGACTATTACATTAGGACTGATTGTTGATTTTAATATGTAATTTTATATTGTTTTTAACCTGTAAATTGCCTAGAGCCTTGTGTACTAAGGCATCCAGAAATTTAATTAATAACAACACCTTCCTCTCCTTCCTTTTAGTCTCACCATCTGCCATCGACTGGGAAAGAGGCATATATCAATGCTGACTATACGTCTAAGGTCTTTGAGGATGCAGGCCCAGAAAACACACCTGGGGGGGTGGTATCCGGGTCAGGACCACAGGCCTGTTCCACAGTCACAGGTCCTAATGCGCCCAGACTTGGAGAAGGCTTCACGGTTGCCCCAAACCCTAGGCCCCCGGACTTAGCAGGGCTACCAGTGGAAAAAGCCCAGTGAGGCAGCGTGTTGGGAACTAGCCACGCCAGCCACATCCCTAGGGCTGAGGCCTGGCACCGCTGAGAGAAGCAGCCAAAAGGGGCCCGGGAACAATGGCAGCCACCAGCGCCAGCAAGAAGCCTCAGGTGGCTCTGACGTGCAGTGCCACAGTTGAAGCCACGGGCATGCCTCCAGCAGCCCACGAGAGCCTGGCCCCGCCCTACCTTTGGAAGATACCTCCGAAAGCCGACTTTCCTTCGGAGGCCTGGACAGGGGCCCGCCCTGCAGCACAGGTTCCAGGGGCGAGGCAGAGGCAGGAGGTGCAGTCCCAATCCACACCACAAGGAGGGCAGGAAGACGGGATCCTAACTGGGTCAAGGCCGATGGAAGCTGGGCCCAGGGGAGGAAGGAAGTGGCAGGGTTGAGAGGGTCGGTGGAAGTATAAAACGAGGCTCCTGTGAGCAAGCCGGGAAGGAGTGTACTGGTGACCTGTAGAGCGCAGACGAGGTCTTCCAGCTGGGAGGAGAAGGTCTAGGGTGGCACAACCCCCCCCTTCCCTCCCACTCTGAGGCCTGTGGAACATCCTGTCAGACCCTTGAGTTAGTCCACTCTCAGTCTAATGGTCTTTTATGAAAGCTTTATTAGAAACAGAGATTTAGATGTACACAAGAGAGATCTCTTGTTCAGACTAAAGAACAGATCAAGGGTTAGGTATTGTATAGGCAATAGGTCAGTATCCCACAATGCAACTGTCATGCAGTGGGCATTCACCCTCTCATCCTCTTTCACTCCCCCCCCCTTCATACTACACATCACTACAAAAGTTTGTTATCCCGCAACTGATGTTTCTCCAAGGATGAGAGGCTCCCGATGGCCAGACATCTTGGGGGCTGTTCTCATGGGAAAGTTGTTACAAACAAAGCTAATCTAATTCCCGCCACACATACACACAGATATATGACATTCACACCCACTCCTCCCATCCCTCGGAATTTATGGCAGAGAGGGCTAGGAAGGGATGAGACCAAATGGTCGTAATGGCCCAAAAGTCAAAGTAAACAACAAAGGCTGAAAGAAATGAAGGCATTAGTCAACATGACAATCAGCAGAGCCCGATTCTGACACAACCCGGCATTGGTGTACGAGGCAGCAGAAGCTGGCATCCCCCAGGGGGCAGCCTCAGTGTGTGACAGGTTTATAAAATTATGCATGGGGTGTTTAGAGTGTCAGACAAGGATCTGGGAGACCCAGATCTGCCCTGAAAGCCTGCTTGGGCCAGTCAGATACTCTCAGCTGAACCTGCCTCACAGGGTGGTTATAAGGATGAAACGAAAGGCAGGAGAACAATGTTAGCTGCTTTGGGTCACATTGGGGAGAAAGATTGGGTATAAATGAAATAAATAAATTATAAAAATAAGAAGAAAGATAGTGGGTAGAGAGAACTTTTCTCCCTTCTCCAAGGGTATCTAGTGAAGTTGTTGGACAATAGAGTCAGGAGGTACTCCTTTGTTCAACAAGTAATAAAATTTTGGAGTTCACAGATTCATAAAAGATAGGTCCATCAGTCACTGTTAGCCATGATGAGTAAAGGATGTTATCCATATTCAAAGGCAGTAAACCTCTGAATACCAGTGCTAACAAGGAACATCAGGTCTCTAAGCCCTGTTTCTTGGCTCCCAGGGCAACTTGTTGGCCACTGTGTAAAAGATGATAACAAACTACATTGACCACTGGTCTGATCCAGTGGGGCACCTCTTAATGTTGTTAATATCCATTTTGGTTCTGGCAATTCTATTATAAATGCCAACCCTGCTGTTTTCCATTGCAAAAGAGGACATGATCCCAAGGATGAAGTGCTGGGATTTATCTTCATACTAACATTATGCCCCCATCCACACAAGAAATGTTGGCTTGCACGGGCAAGGATTTTTCTGCATAAGTAAGCAACATCAGAGCTTTTCTGCTGGAAAGCTGACATATATCTAAAATTATCCCGAGTCATGAATACATTTTTGAGCTAGTGATCACCACAGAATCATACAATAAGAAAACGTGGAGAAGAGTGAGGTGCTAAACAAATGTAAGACTGGTGACGTGGTGCAGGAAAAGCAGGGTGTGGTGCATTAGGGAGCTGTCCCACAGGAGCAGCCTGGAGAAGACAACTATGGGACTTGAGAGCTGCCATGCTTATGTCTGAGTATCCTAAGGCAAGAGCATCATCACATAAAACTGCTGCCAGCCTTCCTCAGTAGTCAGGGCTACCAGGTTCCCAGATGGGTTTCAGAGGAATCAGGGGTTTTCTCAGGGGTCATCTTGTAGAAAAAGAGATGC
Organism: Gekko japonicus; assembly: GCF_001447785.1. Lineage (NCBI taxonomy): Eukaryota > Metazoa > Chordata > Lepidosauria > Squamata > Gekkonidae > Gekko > Gekko japonicus. The sequence continues at coordinate 18,089 of NW_015167564.1, forward strand.
AGGAGCTCGTTAGCATAACATTAGCATAACTTATTTGCATATGCCACACCCCCTGACATCACCAGAAGTGTGTCAGAAGGCAACACCCACCGCTCAGGCTCTACTGGACTGTTTTGGATTGTGGGGGGGGGGACGTGCAGATCTGCCCTCACAGAGGAGGGAGAGCTTGTACCTGAATAAAACTTGGTCTTAAAGGTGCCACTCGACTGTTTTGGATCAGGGGGCCGGGGGCGGGCTCTGCAGCTTACCTGGCTGCTTCTTGCTCTGACTGAGGGCTGCTGGGAGCAGGGGGCAGGGCTTGTTGCATGTGCCCTCCCCCCTGGGCTCTTTACTGCTGGAGCGCTGCTCCTGTGCGCTCCAGCAGGAAATGACCCCTGGGTTTTCTTACAATCAACAGACACTTCTGTAAGTCTGGCTGCATGCGTATCTTTTAAAATCTTAAGCTTTGCAAGCACAGGAAATACATATATTGGATAAAATGGCTATTTTTAAGCATAGAAGTTTTTACATAAGCAACACCTTCCTTGAATGAACAGGAACTTACTTCTTAAATCATACTGCCATGCTCATAGTCATGGTACCTGAAGTGGGGTTTTGTTTTTTTCCAGGATCACTTAAGCAATGATAAGTGATGGTGATCTTGAAAAATCCACACCAAACCTGGGGGAATTTCCCATGGGCAGAGCAGGATAGGAGCCGCTGGGAGGAGTTGAAGTTCCCTCGGCTTCTTTTTAATCCAAACTGTTTCCTGTTCTGAGACTAAACTCTGATTCTTTAAATGGAAGCTCTGCTATGTCACAACTAAAACCCTGTGTTTAAAAATAGAATGGATGAATCAGTGCTCCAGGTGGGCCAAGTATCAGCCTTGATTTCTGAATACACTGTTCCCTTATTTCACTTTGTGTCACTCCTGAAAGCCCAGGGGCATGTGCCATATTCCCAGCGCAAGTCAGGAATAAGGATCTCTTCTCCGTCCTGGGTTTATTGTGGGCATCTGGCTTTGGGCATTTAGCATCAGGATCACAAGCAGCATTTTCATTCTTATCCACTTTTCATTTGGCCCAGAAAAGTCACATGCTCTTAGTCTCTGTGCTCTCTCTCTCTCTCTCTCTGTATCCATCTATAAAGTGGGCTTTGTCTCTTGGATGGATGAAAGGAGAAAGAGACAGAGCATTTCCCAAACACTTCAGACATTGCTTGACTTTCTAATTTGCCTCTATTACCGTTACTCTTTATCTTTTCGAATGGGTGGGAGGGGGGAAAGGATTCTCCAAGTGGATTTCTTGTTTTGTTGTTGTTGTTCAGTCGCACAGTTGAGTCCGACTCTTTGCAACCCCATGGACCACATCACCACCAGGCCCTCCTGTCTTGCGTCGTGCTCCAGATCTTGCTCAACTTCATGTTTGTTGCATCAATAACACTGTCTAACCATCTCATCCTTTGCCGTCCCCTTCTTCTTTGACCTTCAATCTTTCCCAGCATCAGGGTCTTCTCCAGTGAGTGCGCCCTTCTCATTTGGTGGACAAAGTATTTGAGCTTCAGCTTCAGGATCTGGCCTTCCAGGGAACAGTCAGGGTTGATTTCTTTTAGGATTGACTGATTTGATCTTCTTGCAGTCCAAGGGACTCTCAAGAGTCTTCTCCAGGACCATAGTTCAAAAGCATCTATTCTTCGGCGCTCGGCCTTCCTTATAGTCCAACTCTCACAGCCATACATCACTAATGGGAATACCATTGCTTTGACCATATGGACTTTTGTTGGCAGGGTGATGTCTCTACTTTTTATTATGCTGTCTAGGTTTGCCATCACTTTTAGCCTTTGGCAAATCACTTGCTGTCAGCTTCACTATATTCAGAAGGAGCTTTGAGAGGGAATCGGCCATTATTGCCCAGTTATCTTCCAAGGAGAAGTGTTACATGGAGTCTAGTGATTAAGGTTGCCAACTGTTTTCATGGCTCTGTTGTTGAAGACAAGAAAATTAGCTCTATGCCAGGAAAAGCTTCACCAGCTACAATGGCAACATGCCAGGCTGCTTTTAAAGGCAAAGAAATAGGACCAGTAAAAATGCTGGCAGCATGATTTGTGGTGCCAAAGTTTAGATATGACATTGACTCATTTTCAGCTCGCTGATTACCCTTTGTCTGGAAATCAGGCAATGTTTAGGTCTTAGACAGGAAAGATAATTTTGCTCAATCCTTTTTGCCACATCATTTGTCAAAAATATGTTAGACAGATTCTTAAAGTATTCATGCAGTGTGGAAATTCAGCAAATAAGGAGGTAAAAAGAAACAATGCTAAGTGAATCCCATGTATGCTACATTTTGCATGCTGGATTGCTCTATAGCTACTGTGTAATATTGTGTTGCTGCTTGACTGAGAATACAGCATGGTTGCTGGGCAAATTCTGTGTGGGTTAATTTCTACATCGTTGTACAGTGGCTGCTTTCTGCTGCTTTAGATTCTGGTTCAGAGGAGCCCTGCACAAACAGTTACTGGAGCTTCCAGCCTGGATTCCTCTTCCTTCCCACTGGCAGAGCAGCTGGAAGGCCAAATCCCCCAGTGGGAGAAATCAGCCTCATTCCACAAGAGATCCAAAGCTGTTTACATCAGATGGAGCCTTGCCCACTGTTTCTATATTAAGCAGCAAGCCTCATACAGTATCCTTTTTAAAAAAGGAGCCATCTTCATGCATGTGTTCTTTTATAAACCTTTAATCTCCTCTGAATAGCTTCTCCACTGGGTGAGGACATTAAAACTTAACAGTTACTTTCAGAATCTGTCTAGCCTGCACTTTAATTATGACCAGGGTCACAGGCCCAGAGTTTCCCAACCCACTGAAAGAAAAGATCATCAATGAAACGCTTAAAGAATATAATATGCTGAAAGAAGGGATTACTGTGAGAGCTAAAAATCCAGTCTGATTCAAACTTGGCCATAAAAAGATGGGCAAAAGCACTGCCCATTGCTATGCCTTTAATTTGCAGAAAGAAATCGTCCTGAAATTCTGTTATCATGACAGAGTTTCAAGATTTCCACACGCAGGGAGTGGGGGGCACAAATAGTCTGTGCAGGTAGCACCAACAGCCATCCTCAGCCTTGGTCAGGGAGGCCTCCTTTTCTATTTCCTTCACGTCCACCTCACTGAAAGCCACTTTAAATTTCTCCACCCAAGGCTCAGAGCTTTGGCTTCCCCCTGCTTTAGCTTGGCTCCGAGTAACTACTGCCCCCCCCCAACTGGGCTGGGGTGAACAGAGAGTCTGTAATCTCCTCTTTTTGACTGGTGTGTTGGGGAAGGTGTGAGAATGCATCAGCCAGAAAGTCAGATTTCTCAGGGAGGTGCTTAAGTGTAAATTGAAACTTGGAGAAAAACTCCACCCATCCCAACTGCTTTGCACTGAGTTGGCAAGGGGGTATGAAGGGCTTCTAGATTTTTGTGATCAGTCCAGACTTCAAACAGCCAGTGTCTCCAGGTAAGTCAGAGCCAGTTTAATGGCTGTGTCCTCTTTGTCCCAGACTGCTCGGGTGGCTTAAGACAGGTTCGGATGTAAACAGTGCTTTCAGACTTTCAAAGGCCCTCTGATATCCCTCTGTCCAATTAAATTTACTGCCAGGCCTTTTACAGTCCGGCCTTCTCCCTCTAGTTTTTAACAAATCGGTCAAGGCCAAGGCCTCTTGAGCAAAGTTTGGTATGAAGGGGCAGTAAAAATTGACAAAACCCAAGAAGGCTTGTAACTGCCTCCTTGTCTGAGGAGGCTCCCACCCCAACACATCCTTCACTTTTTCAGGGTCCTTCCCCAATCCTTTTCTTGAAATTCTATAGCCCAAAAAGTCCAACTCCTCTTTGTGGAATTCGCACTTGGACAGTTTCACAAACGGCTTGTTTTGGTAAAGGGTTTTCAAGACACTTTGTACAAGTTGAACATGGGAGTCTTTATCTTTAGTGTAAATCAGAACCCCTTTGAACAAATATTTGTGCAACACCTCATTAATCAAATTCATAAATACCCCAGGGGCACCAGAGAGCCCAAAAGGGATCACCAAATACTCAATTTGCCCCAGTGGGGTATTAAAGGCAGTCTTGTATTCATCTCCTTCATGAATGCACACTTGGAAATATGCATCTCGTAAATCCAATTTGGGGAAGATTTGGCCTTTTGTGGCCTCCACCAGCAAGTCTTTGATCAGCTAGATGGGATAAGCATTGGACATTGATATTGCATTCAGAAAAGCACAGTGGCTGTGAAAGGGGAAGCCACAAGTCTGATAAACCCTCTAGCCAAGTTCTTGTCTATAAACTTCCTCAGTTCCTCCTTTTCTGCCGGGCTCATGAAGTACAGCTTTCCCTTAAGTAGTTTGTGGCCAGGGAGAATCTCAATAGCAGTCAGTATTTATTTATTTTAGCATTTATATCCTGTCCTCCCCGCGAGCGGGCTCAGGGTGGCTTACAAAGAGCAACAAGTGCCCATGCATAAAAACAGTAAAACCAGTAATTATCAACACAAATAAGGTGCTCAGTAAGAAACAAGATGGTCACCGAATAAAATTACAAGATAGTATCGATCTTTCATAAAGGTGGTGTTGTCCTATAGTTGATGTACAACCAGTTGGTATACGGCGCCATGCAGTATCCTGGCAGATCTTCCAGGGACCGTCCCCCCTAGCCCCGTTGTTACCCATGCCATTTGTGGTGGTGGCAGCATTGGCAGCGGCAGCCCCTACATAAAAGCCTGGCGGAAGAGCTCCATCTTACAGGCCCTGCGGAACTGTAGAAAGTCCCGCAGGGCCCTGATCTCCTCCGGGAGCTCGTTCCACCAGGTAGGAGCCACCACTGAAAAGGATCTGGCCCTGGTCGCGGCAAGCCTTGCCTCCCTGGGGCCTGGAATCACCAGGCGATGTTGCGTCCCAGACCGAAGTGTTCGTGGTGGTATGTGTGGGGAAAGGCAGTCCCTCAGGAAGGTCGGACCCTGGCCATATATGGCTTTAAAGGTAAGAACCAGCACTTTGAAATGGATCTGGTATGCTATTGGCAGCCAGTGCAGTGCTTTCAGCCCAGGCTGGATGTGTTCCCACTTGGGGAGACCCATCAACAGCCTGGCTGCAGCATTCTGCACTAACTGCAGTATTCCGATGGGGAGGGAGCTCATCAGCCTCCTTCTCTTCAAACACTTTTGACAAGTCTCTATACTCAAAGGGGATCTGGTTTAACTCTTCCCTGGTCAGACACACCTGCTCGGACACTGGCTGTGGCTCCCCCCCCACTCCGGGTTCCAAGCATGAGTCTGGCAGTGGGGGTCCAAGAATCAGAGGTTTTCCCAGGCTCCTCTGAATATAAAGGTCATGTGCCCTGAGACAGAGGCTTCCCAACACCATAGGAAACTTGGCAGAAGGGTTCACTATGAAGGCTCTTAATTCCCAGTGGGAGCCCACCCCCATGGGTAGGCAGGCAGTATGGTGAACACAAGGCTCCCCCTTCATGGGGTTTCCATCCATCTGAGAAAACACCAGGGGCTCCCTCAATTCTCGTAATTCTGCCCCCAACCCTGATGCTAAGGCTGGGCTGATTATGTATCTAGTGCATCCTGAGTCTGTGAGAGCCCGCGGTCTGATCGGGGTTCGGGGGGGGGGTTAACCACAGTCACAGTCATGAAAAAGAAGGGGGAAGAGGGCCTCACCGACTCTGGTGCTGGAGAAGCATGGAGAAGCTGCCACTTAGCACCTTTCACAGCAGGTCCTTGGTGTTTCCCACCGGCAGCTGAGAGTCCTCTTCACTATATGCAGTGTTCTCCAAGACCTTACTCAGTATTATTTCTCTTGTATTTGATTATTGCGCCTATGAATGTTGCCACTGAGAGGGTGACACGATCATTGGTACCTGATAGTAGCCATGCCACCTGGGCTCACACATTTAGCAGTTCCATATCTTTAAGTAAAGGGGTGACTAAATTAACCCTCAACTCATCGGATACAGGGCACTCCAGAATCATATGTTCGATGGTTTCGTTTGTATGATATGAGCATCTGCATGTTCTATTAGAGTATGATACTTTATTATAGCTGCCCTCCAAAACTGCAGAGGGAAGAACGTTCAGTCTTGACAAAATAAAACCTCTTCTTAGTTTTGGTACTGTCAATAAAAATATTTCGGCAGTTGCATCGGGAGAGCAATTCCCAAATGAAGTGTCGAATATACCCTGTGCACCCAAATGGACGTACTTGTAACATCCAGTTTCCTTACAGATTTGTTAAAATAGAGGTGAAAAAAGCTTCCTAGACAGTGGCTGGAATAGGACAGGGTACAGAGGGAGCCACGTGGGTTTAGTCCTTTTGCAATTAAGATCCAGAATTTTTTTCATTTTTGTTTTTATGGCCCAAAGCAGAATTTCCCAATCTCAGATTTTTTAAATTTCAATATTTTTATAGATTTTTTTAATTTCAAAATATTTGGCAAAATCTCTACTCTATTTGAGTTCTTAAACTATCTATATAGGCACCTGATTGATCTGTTGAGCGCCTCACAGTCAGAGTCGTACCAATTATTTCTATCGTTTGCACCCTGTCCCCTGGGCCTTGCTGTCACCAAGGAAGGCTTGAAAAAGTCAACTCAATCTGTATATCTGGTTTTTATCAAGTCCATTTGTGTTTTTGCTTTTGCTTCAGTGACTTCACACCACCTCAGGGATCTTAAGGTGTTACGTGTCTGGTTTAGTGCTAAGTTCCTTACCTTAGATAAGAGACGGTAAGCATCCAGGCCTGGCGTGATCTGGTCCATGGGGTCGTGAAGAGTCAGACTCGACTGTGCGACTGAACAACAACAACAAAGCATCTAGACATAATAATAATTGTACAGGATAATGATCACCCCCCAAATAATCCTGTACTTCCAGGGATTCCACTCTTCTGAGTAACCAGAAGCAACAAAATAGTCTACTACACTTGCCCCTAAATGATTTATACAAGTAAAATCTCCTTTTCCATCAAACTGTTTGCATCCATTTAACATTAACAGATCATTCTTTCATAATAAAGATGCAAAATGTCTGCCTGATCCATTAATTTTCTTGTCTTTAGATCTTCTGTAACTCATAATTGGAAAGCCATCGGGGGTGGGAAGAAAAAGCCTGTTGTGCGGCATCCCCAACACTAAGTTCAAGAAAGGGAATGACCAGAGAATAAATGAACAGGAGAGAGGTGAGTTCAGTAATCTTCAGGTAAATTCGAAGGGACCTAAGATAGGAAATGATGTCTGTAACCTGAGATATCTTTATACGAATGCACAGAGTATGGGAAATAAACAGGATGAATTTGGAAAGTAAGTATGATCTGATAGGCAGGGCTATTTTTGGGCAGGAACGCACAGGAACGGAGTTCTGGCTGGCTTCAGAGCTGGCCACGCCCACTACAGCCAAAACCTCTCCGTGTGTGTGGCTACGGAGGGAAGGCTTGGAGAGTGACACACACAAACACCCCGGTGACTCCAAGGCAGTGGGCCAGGGGGGGCCCTGGAAGGATCGGGAAGGCGTTTAAATGCCTCCCCCTGGCCTGTCCAAGGGCCAGCTTGCCCAGGCTCCCCGCAGCTGTGGGGCGCCCGGGCAAGCCAAAGGAAGGCATTTTAAACTGCCTTCCCTTCCCTTCAAGGGGGGAGGGCTTACCCAGGCTCCCTGCAGCCACCGGGCACCCAGACAAGCCAAAGGAAGGCATGGGGTGTGGCCTAATATGCTAATGAGCTACAGTGTCAGGGTGTAGCCTAATATGCTAATGAGTATCTGCTGTTGGGTGTAGTCTATTATGCTAATGAGTTCCTGCTGGTCTTTTTCTACAAAAAAAGCTCTGCTGATAGGTATCACTGAGCCTTGGTGGGATGAGTCTCATATATGGAGTTGCCCTGTTGAAAGTGTGTGGGTAAGGATAGAGCGGGGGGGAGAGAAGGGGAAATTGTTGTGGGGGTATACTTTTGTTGTTGTTGTTGTTCAGTCGCACAGTCGAGTCCTACTCTTCGCGACCCCATGGACCAGCTCCCACCAGGCCTTCCGGTCTTCCGCCGTCCTCTGAAGTTTGCTCAATTTCATGTTCGTTGCATCTATGACACTGTCTAACCATCTCATCCTTTGCCGTCCCCGTCTTCTTTGACCTTCAATCTTTCCCAGCATCAGGGTCTTCTCCAGTGAGTGCTCCCTTCTCATTGGGTGGCCAAAGTATTTGAGCTTCAGTTTCATTATCTGGCCTTCCAGGGAACAGTCA
>NW_015167564.1:26806-36826 GCF_001447785.1 Gekko japonicus
CATCCTTGTTGTACTCCTTTTCCTATGCTGAACCAATCAGTTGTTCCATATCCGGTTCTAACTGTTGCTTCTTGGCCCTTATACAGGTTTCTCAAGAGACATGTGAGGTGGTCTGGTACTCCCATCTCTTTAAGGACCTGCCATAGTTTGTTGTGATCCACACAGTCAAAGGCTTTAGCATAGTCAATGAAGCAGAAGTAGATGTTTTTCTGGTACTGTCTTGCTTTCTCCATAATCCAGCGAATGTTGGCAATTTGATCTCTAGTTCCTCTACCTCTTCGAAACCCAGCTTGTACTTCTGGCAGTACTTCTTCTGGCTACTTCTTCTGGCTACTTCTTCTGGGGGTATACTACAGATCTCCAAACCAACCAGAGGAACTGGATGATGCATTTGTACAACAGCTTGCTAAACGTTCACAGAGACAGGATGTAGTGGTTATGGGAGATTTCAACTATCCAGATATTTGCTTGAAATCTAACTCTGCTAGACATGGGGCATCCCGCAGATTCTTGAATAGTCTTGCAGACAACTTCATCTCTCAGAAGGTGGAGGTGGGAACCAGAGGATCTGCTATACTATGATATCATTTTTTGGTGTTGTCCTCATCATCATAGGGGACTGGAATGCTAAAGTAGCAAGTCAAAAGGTACCTCATACAAAGACAATTTTGGTGGCTGTGCATGCAGGCTGACATTTCCCAATATGTATCTTCTTGCCAAGTATGCTTGATGGGGAAACAGCGGGCTGGGAAACCTCCAGGCCTATTGCAATCTTTGGAAACCCCTGAAAGGCCTGTCTGTCATAACAGATCTACCACCAGCAAGGGGAAAATGGTAATTTGGGTGGTGGTGGATCTCTTCTCTAAGCAAGCACATTTTGCTCCCTGCAAACAACTGCCCTTGGCTAAGAACCTGGTGCAGCTGTTCATGCAACACATTGTGAGACTGCATTCTGTACCCTATAAAATCGTATCCAACCAGGGGCCCCAATTTGTGGTAGGGTTTTGGAAGGAGTTCTTGAAGCTGTTGGGGGTTGAGCAGGGGCTCAGTAGTGCCTACCACCTAGAGATGGATGGCCAGACAGAAAGAACCAATCAGGTTCTGGAGCAATTCCAGAGATGTTTCATTAATTACCAGGAGGACAACTGGTGGACTTGCTCCCTTATGCAGAGTATAACTACAATAATTCGATGCACAGCTCCACTGGGGCCACCCCATTCAATGTAGTACATGGCTAGGGGGGGGGGGCCTCCCCACCATGGTAGCAGAACCTACTGGGCCAAGGGACTTGCAAAATTGATGGTCAGAACTAGCCTAGCAATGGACTTTGATTCAGCAAACTCTGACCAAGGCAAAAGAGGACTAAAAGGCTCAAGCCGATAGGGCCCAGGCACCCTGTGGACTCTGTGTACATTTCTACCAAGAACCTTAAGGGGCTGCAGCTGGGGGGGGAACTGGGCTGGAAATATGTGGGCCCTTTTAAAGTTGTAAGAGTGATTAACAAAGTTGTGTTTGAACTGGAATCGCCTAAGAACTTATGACACATCCTGTTTGCCATTTCAGTCTGCTGAAGAAGGATCCTGGACCTTCACAGTGGAGACCTCATCTTCAAGTTCTACCTCCCCTGATGGTGGATGGGAAACTCCATCAGGAGGTGGAAAAAGACTTAGACTCTAGAATCAAACGGGGCCACCTGTACTATCTCATTAAGGGGCAAGACTTTGATCATAGCCATAATGAATGAGTGCGGAGTGATCGTGTAAAAGCCCCCAAGCGGGTTCGTGCCTTTCGTAAATCTCACCTTCACAAGCCGGGGGGGCAGAATGTCAAACTCAGTCCTCATTTGCCATGGATTTTCTATGTTCTGCTTTCACTGCGTGTACTGTACCATTAATGCTTTGTTTCTTCACTGTGGGGAATGGGGGGGGGCAGACTGTGTGTGAGTTTGTGTGTGTGTCCAGGACTGCTTTGCCACGCTAATTTACAACTGCTTTCCAAGTGGGCCTCCCAACTATAGGCAGAATGCACAACAACCTTGAATGCCAGTCTCCGCTAGCCGGCTTTTAGTAGATAATATAACTGTAGGTTTGCAGGTGGGGAAGGAGGGCTAACGGAGCACACTAGGTTTAGGCAAGCTGAATGAATGGATTGATTGGACTAGTCACCGGGGGGGGGCTTCTTGTTTGAATCATGTATAATTTCAGGACTGGCACCAAAAGAGTCGGTTATGACATGGATGGTCTCAGCTTGAAACATTCACATCTCTCAATAAACAAATCACTGCCAAGAGAGTGTTGTTGAGAGCCCATTTGTTCAAGAGTCTGACAGCCTCACTGCAACAGTCCTCTGTGTCATTGTGGAAAACTCCAGCGATCCAGCATCAGTCCTCATCTGGCCACCTCCTCCAGACCCCTGAGGCTCCTAGGGAGGGAGTAGCCCAGTCAGGGGCATCCCACCATCCTGTCTTGGCCCGCAGCTTCTTTTGCTTCACATCACGCCCCTTCAGTTCTCCTCCAGGCAGCACAGTGTCCCCCTGGCCACTGGGTCACTTCAGGGGGGTCTTCGTTTCAGGCTCCTCGTCTTCTGAGCTCATCATGGCAGTGGTACTCAGGGTTGAGGTTAAAACAGATCCAACACTATGTTAATTCCTGGATGCAATCACTCTCACAAACACATAGGCAGAATGCACAACAACCTTGAATGCCAGTCTCCGCTAGCTGGCTTTTAGTAGATAATATAACTGTAGGTTTGCAGGTGGGGAAGGAGGGCTAACGGAGCACTCTAGGTTTAGGCAAGCTGAATGAATGGATTGATTGGACTAGTCACCGGGGGGGGGGCTTGTTTGAATCATGTATAATTTCAGGACTGGCACCAAAAGAGTCGGTTATGACATAGATGGTCTCAGCTTGAAACATTCACATCTCTCAATAAACAAATCACTGCCAAGAGAGTGTTGTTGAGAGCCCATTTGTTCAAGAGTCTGACAGCCTCACTGCAACAGTCCTCTGTGTCATTGTGGAAAACTCCAGCGATCCAGCATCAGTCCTCATCTGGCCACCTCCTCCAGACCCCTGAGGCTCCTAGGGAGGGAGTAGCCCAGTCAGGGGCATCCCACCATCCTGTCTTGGCCCGCAGCTTCTTTTGCTTCACATCACGCCCCTTCAGTTCTCCTCCAGGCAGCACAGTGTCCCCCTGGCCACTGGGTCACTTCAGGGGGGTCTTCGTTTCAGGCTCCTCGTCTTCTGAGCTCATCATGGCAGTGGTACTCAGGGTTGAGGTTAAAACAGATCCAACACTATGTTAATTCCTGGATGCAATCACTCTCACAAACACTCTTGTAGCAGCAAGATTTGTTTATTAAGAGGTAGAAAGGTTCCAAGCATAGACAGCTTCTGTGTTCGAACTGGGGCCCAGACGCTAGTTCCATCAATATACTGAAAGCAAGAAATTCCACAAATGCCAAGCAACCAATTATTGCTCCCATTCAGCTTGCTACGCATCTGCCCCTGCCCTTGCGACTGCCCCTAACACCTGCAACAACATCACATACTTCCCAAGGTGTTCTCAACACACTCGGGAGGCCTCTGCATGAGAACTGCTATGAGCTGATACTAACCAAGCAAAGCAGAGAGCCGTACACATTCACTCCCCCCCCCAGTTCCCAGCAGAAATGATAACCAGCAGTGAAGAAGAGCAAGGTTGCGTGCAACATAGGAATTGTAAAAGAATACATGTGAATCCATAACACAACCAATGGAATAATGGAATGTGGAACAATAACCCCTAATGCAACAGAAATTAAGTGTAAGGAAACAGGAAATGTTTTTTTTTTTAGTTTCTGCCTATATGTGCGGATACACATGCACCCACCTGCATTTTTTAAAAAACCTCTGGGCAGTGTACTCCGTGGCTGAGGTGCTGCAGTAATGTGGATGCATGCCCATAGGATGGCTGCATAGGTGACCCATAGCAGGGTGTGCTGTCTGGTTGGTATGCCTCGCAATACTTCAAAGTGCTACAATTAGAGGCGACACGATATTGCTCCAAGCCACCAGTCTGACCACAGCCTATTTCTGTCTTCCACATGGCCAGCCTCAAGGTTCTGGCACCTCTGCCCCTTTGGGCTGTGTCACACACACACACACACACACCCTGGCCCTCCACCACATCCAGTCTAATATAAGCCATTTCAGTAACCAATATGTTTGCACAGTGGAAAAGAGCCTGGGTGACCAGCAGCATATCAGCATTGTGAGTGCATGCAGGATACATTCTGGTGAAATGATCTCAGTTTGAATGTTACATTTGAGATTCAGACAATGATTCTTGAATTAAATAGTCAATATTATTTTGAAATCTGAAGGCATATTTCAATACTGTATCTAGAGGAGGACCTGACACTCCATTAGAGAGCACCTGGTCTTCATACAGACCATTGTCTCTAGGCTGAAGGGACCTGTGAAAGACTTCTCTCAACCTGAGACCCCGTCAAGGTGATATAGGAGAGTAGGCCATACTGAGTTACATCAGGCTGAAGGTGTGATTCGGTGTAAGGCAACATGATGCTGAATTCTAATCAGAGTGTTGTAACTGGAGCTCTGTTGATTGCTCCCCATTATTTTATATGGTCATCTATACTGAGCTCCTGATAGACATATAGGGGGGAAAATCTGTTTCAAAATTCTGTCTGTGGAGCTGCTGCTGGTTAAGAGGGACATAAGGTGACGAGCTGGCTCTCTATGGCCCACATGGTTCAGGAACGAGAAGAGGTCCCACAGGAGATGGTAACAGCCAACAGAGAGTATTCAAAATGTAGAAGTATATTTGTTTAAGAGAAATGTTTTATTTTCCTTTTAAAAAAAAAATGAAAAGCAAGATTCATCAAACATAGATCAAATCAGCCACAGAATCTAAAATCTAAATTTGTCCTTTGAAGGACCAAGTGAAAAATTAGCAGCCCTGAAAAGCAGATCTCTCCAAGGTCACCCAACATTAGGTATCCCTAGATCACAGACAGCCACTTGATAGTCAGTAGAAAAAATTCCCATGAAAACATGCTCTGAAGAAATATTAACCAAGATGCTTGGAAGTCAGTGGAATGGATTCCTATCCAGCCATTCCCAATTGCTTAACAAGAATTATAAAACCTCTGAAAACACCAGCTACTAATTACACAATATGCAGTAAAATACTCCCCAAACCAAACCCGTTATCTTGTTGACCAAAGACATAGACTACCACAAAGTTCTCTTTTAGAAACCCCTTGGCATGAACAGGAGCAGAGCAAGAGCATTCCTTATGCAACACTCATTCATTTCAGTGGTGCTCACGCAGGAGAGTCTCCCAGGGGACTGTGTCTGGAGTCTACAATCCTTCATTAGGCACACAGAAATTGTATTTAGTTCAGTAGGACTTCAAGCACATAAAACCGGGTCAGGATTGCAACCTACTTCCTACTTGCAGGAGAAGCTTCTTTGCTTGGGAAGTTACTTCCTACTCAATCAGTAGGGATTGCCCATGAATGTTGGAGCAGAGATCAGTGCTGGCGGGACCTGTGACTCATTCCTGGGCCGACAGCTCTAGCTCATAGCGGACCTAGAATGGCAAAATGCTAGAGGCCCATCATGGAAGCTGGTTAATATAAAAAGTTGCTCAAAGTTTTCCAGGGTTCACTAAGAAATGGATCCCCAGTGGAAAGAGAGTAATATATACCTGCTATGTTAGCTCATCTCACTCATAGCTGCCAGCTGTACCATCACAAAGAGGCTGTGGTATGATCCCTTTGGGGGATAAACCTGCAGAAAAGTCTACGGGCACGAGTTGCCCCCTTGGGCCTCTGTTTTCCAGAGTAACAAAGAGGAATATAAAATATTTTAAATAAATAGTTACTCTTTACTTGCATGTATGTACAATGATTAGAAACACAAGTAGTAGGCAATGCCCAAAGATCCAGCATTGCTGATGAGCTTTATACGACCAACCAGCGTTGATTTGCTTTTCAAATTACTTCTCAGGTGCAGCTTTTCCCACAGAACCCACGGTCCCTGAAGGAAGCACAAGAGGGGCAGTGGAAATGGTGGCCCCGTCACCAGCTACTCAGAATGAGCTCGATACAGCATTCAGTCAGGAGTCTTTGTCAACCATCAGCATCCGTTCAAGTTCAATAAAGAGCCGTTATCTACCAGCTCTAATACTGGGCACCAGCCCATTCAGGTCAAGACCACAAACAAGTCTCACTTTTGTCATGCAGCTGGGTCAGCACTGGAGCCAGCCAGAGGCAGAAACGATCCACTGATGATTTACCCATGCTCCCGCATGCTTTTGTTCCTCTGGTCCCCCAACTGTCTTGTAACCACCCCCAACACTGTATCTAGACAGTCCTCAAGCACATTTGTGATATGTTAAGAATCCATTTGCCAGACCCACTGCAAGTTCCATACTCAACCTACGCAAAGAGGAGTCTGTGGGTTATCTCCTAGTCCAAGGTGGAGCAGATCAAGCCACATGCTTCTTGAGCCCAGCCTAAGACTGAGTCTGTAGTGGAGAAAGACAAGAGATAGTCACTTTGGCCTCACTGGCCTGGCAGCTAGGCAGCACTTGAAGGAAATCTATCATGCAGGAAAAGGGCCAGATTTTTCGTTTACCTCAAAAGAGGTGTAATTTCTTCATCATTGTTCCTCCTTGAGTCTTCTATACGGTCTCTACTTTTAGATCATAACTTACATCATTGGAATTTGGTGGATAATTTGCAGATGACTCAATGCAAGGGATCTCAGCATCTGTCCTGATAGTGTTTGGTTCAATCAATATGGCCTGGAAAACAAAAGGGGAAAGAATCACTTGTATTCCCATTGTCTTCCACATCCCTAACTGTGGAAGCATATCCCCATCCCAACCCAAGCCATCTTCTTAATCATCTGAAATAACTGCCCCCCCATATGTCCAGTTTGTACTAAACATTATCATATTCCATATCCCCATCCCAACCAAAGCCATCTTCCTAATCATCTGAAATAACTGCCCCCCCCATATGTCCAGTTTGTACTAAACCCCAATTTAGCCTTGGCATTCCTTGCAGATTATTACAGTTATTTATTTATTTGTTTGTTTATTTATTATTTAGATTTGTATCCCACCCATCCCGTGAATGGACTCAGGGCGGGTAACACCATTTGTAATAAATACAGAGTTTAAAATTTAAAACACAAAGTGATATTTAAAACACAAAGCAATATAAAACATTAAAATTGGTAGTTACAACTAAAACAAAAATTCAGCTGGCTATAAGGATTCCGGTCCATTGATACGGATGGAACAATGGCCAGCTATCAGTGGATAGATGACAGCAACCTCAGGGAGGCCATGTATGGGCGCCCGCTGCCTCAGCCAATGGCCTGGTGGACAGCTCTGTCTTGCAGGCCCTGTGGAACTGAAGAAGATCCCGCAGGGCCATGATCTCGGTAGGGAGCGTGTTCCACCAGGCTGGGGCCAGGGCAGAGAAAGCCCTGGCCATGGTTGAGGCAAGATGAACATCCCAGCTGAGCTCTGAGAAGCAGCAAGAGACAGAGCTGCTAGAGAGGTGAGTGTTTTTTGAATCTGCTTTCAGTTGAGGAGATTTAGCTGAGGGTACTGTGTGGGAGGACTGTGTTTGGGAGTGTGTGGGTGAGTTGTAAGTTGTTGCAGAGTCCTGGCTGCTTCAGAAAGGTTGAGAAAGGGTTATTGTTTGCCTATAATTGGATTGCCTGAGTGTAGTTTGAATAGCTGCTGGCCCCGCCATCTGCTTGGGTGAGGCTTCTATTTAAGGCTGCACCTCGCCAGAGGCACGAACCTCTGGCCTGCTCTTGGCCTGTGGCTCTTAGCCTGTGGGTCTGGCCTGGGGCCCCCATAGAAGGCTGAATAAATCTTACATTTAGAGCCAGTTTGGTGTAGTGGTTAAGTGCATGGACTCTAATCTGGGAGGACCGGGTTTGATTCCCCACTCCTCCACTGGCACCTGGCTGGATGGCCTTGGGCAAGCCATAGCTCTGATAAGAGCTGTTCTTGAAAAAGAGCAGTTTCTGTCAAGAGCTCTCTGAGCCCCGCCTACCTCACAGGGTGTCTGTTGTGGGAAGGGGAAGGGAAAGGAGTTGGTAAGCCACTCTGAGACACCTTTGGGTAGTGAAGGGCGGGGTATAAATCCAATCTCTTCTCTTCTTCTTCTTCTTCTTTGTTAAGTTAAGTTTTGCTTCTGCAAACATTTCACAAGTAGTCTTGAGAGGCAGTTTGGTAAGGAAGTTATCAAAGAAGTATCAGTTAAACTGAACTAATTTTGAAAAGGATTACAACAGCATCGTTGGTGAGGGAGCTGAGGCAGTGATGGGCAAAGTCTGTGGCATGTTTGTATTCTTACCTGAGGGTAACAGCAATTACACTTGCAGCAAGTGTAAGTGGTAGCCGTACTGGAGGAGAAGATACAGGGACTTGATACAGGCCCGTCCATACTCCAGTTTATAAGGGAAAGTGAAGAGTTCGTGAACACATGAAGCACTCCTGAGATGGCAATAGGAGAAGGAGGGAAAGGTATCCTAGCAACTGGAGGAGCACCCAACACAAGATGAGGGCACATGGAAGAATATAACCCACAGGAGCAGGAAGATCAAGAGACATTCTGAGCCTCTGTTACTAAGCAATTGGTTCCTGGATCTCCCCACAGATATTGATTCTGAACCACTGGAAGAAGGGCTCCTACCCCAGCCTCCACAAAGCTTGAAGAAAACTTCTCAAACCCCCGTGGATGAGAGGATTCATGTCTCTGCTTCCCAAAATAGGCAAAGGCATGTGTTGGTAATTGGGGATTCCCTACTGAGAGGAGTAGAAACTAAGCTGTGCCGACCAGACTTGTCATCTTATTATGTATGCTGTCTACTGGGTGCACACAGTAGGAAAAGGAAAGAAGAATACTGCAGATCAATGATTGGTGTCATCAGGAAAGGTTTGGATTTTTGGACCATGGCTTATGCTTTCAAGATGAAGTTCTTCTATCGGGAGATGGTTTGCACCTCACGAGAATTTGAAAAATGTGTTTGGAAACAGCCTTGCAAACCTAATAAGGAGATCTTTAAACTAAATCATGTGGGGGAGCAAGACAAAAATGCAAAGTCAATAACTAGAAATAAAAACTCTAAAGTTTTGTGGGGAGTGGCATGTATACTAGATAACATTAACCCACATGTAAGTACAGAAATGAAAACCTCAGGGTTCATAAAACATGGATTCTGATGTCTCTACACTAATGCACACAGTATGGGAAACAAGCAGGAGGAACTTAAAGTCATAATACAGGAAGGGGACTATGACCTAATAGGCATTACTGAAACTTGGTGGGATGACATTCACAATTGGAATATTAGGCCTGCGGGGAATTATTTAAAAGGGACAGACAAATAAGAAAGGGCGGAGAAGTTGCATTATATGTAAAGGAGGTATATACTTGTGAGGAAATGTATGAATTTGAGCATGAAAGTCCAGTTGAGAGTCTCTGGGTAAAAATAAAAGGAATAAGAAATAATACTGATATCATGGTGGGGGTCTGCTATAGACCACCAATCCAGGCAGAGAACTTGGATGAGACACTCCTACAACAGATTACAAAATTCTCAAAGAGACGGTACATGGTGGTCATGGGAGATTTCAATTACCCAGATGTCTGGTGGAAGTCCAAGTCTGCTAAGAATGAAAGGTCCAATAAATTCCTGAGTTGTCTTGCTGACAACTTCATTTTCCAGAAAGTGGAGAGGGAAACAAGGGGATCTGCTATCTTGGACCTGATATTTAACAACAGGAAAGAACTGGTTGATGGTGAAAGTAGTGGGCACCCTGGGTAATAGTGACCATGTTATTTTGGCAATTATAGTCTTGGGGAAGGTAAAAGCTGTACATAGTAAGACATATAGGTTGGACTTCAGGAAAGCAAATTTTGATAAACTTAAAGTTATGCTGGGTAGAATCCCATGGTCGGAAATACTTAAGGAGAAGGGAGTT
>NW_015167564.1:37373-42769 GCF_001447785.1 Gekko japonicus
GAAGGGTTGCCTCAGTGCTTAGTACTTGTGGCCCTTTTTTACATGTCAAGGAAAATGCTGATTGCCACTTTAGGGTTAGGAGGCAATCCTGGAGGGGTTTTTTAATCTTCTGGGCGTGGAACAGCAGTTACTGTGAGTGTGGAGGAGGTATTTGTGAATTTCCTGCATTGTGCAGGGGGTTGGACTAGATCAGGGGTCATTTCGTAGAAAAAGAGCTAGGGGGACTCATTAGCATAACTTATTAGCATATGCCACACCCCCTGACATCAGGGGCCCGACCGTGGACCTGCAAGGCCAGCGGGAGTGCGAGAAAGCCCCGCCAAGGCCCTCCCTGGCCCCAGGCAGGTAGGGGTGGGGAGAGGCGGGGAGGAAGCAACGGCGGGGGGGAAGCAACTTACCCTCCTTCTTCTCCTGCCTCCTCCTGGCTGAATGAGGTCTGGAAGCAGGGCAGCTGGAAGCAGGGGGCGGGGCTTCATCATGTGCACCTCCCCCTGCACCTCACCTGGGGGAACTGTGTTCCCCCGCGATCCCCCCCGAAATGACCTCTGGACTAGATGACCCTGGACGTTCCTTCCAACTCTATGATTCTATAATTCTATGACCACCAGGAGGTGTAGATCCTTAGAGCGCAATGCTCTCTGGGGCATATATGGGAAGAGGCAGTCCCTTAGATATGTTGGTCCTAGGGTGTGTAAGGCTTTGAAGGTCATTACCAACACCTTGAAGTGAATCCGGTACTCAACCGGCAGCACAAGCCGAACGTGAGCCCGCATAGGCGTCGACGTCAGCAACAACACCGCCGCATTTTGCACCAGTTGCAATTTCTGGGTCAGCCTCAAGGGCAAGCCTGCACAGAGCAAGCTGCAATAATTAAGCCAGGAAGTGACCATTGCATGGATCGCTGTAGCCAAGTCCTGAGGGGAGAGATGGGGCTTCAGTGACATCTGCCTAAGATGAAAAAGTACAGATCTGGCAACTGCTGCAACCTGGGCCTCCATAGAGAGAGAGGCATCCAGTGTTACTCCCAGGCTCCTCCTTGTCTGGGCTGGCACCAGAGGGGCATCGGAGGTTGGGAGCCTGATCACCTGACCCAATCCCCCACAACTCAGGTACAGGACCTCCATTTTTGATGGATTTAACTTCAACCGACTCTGCCACAACCAACCAGCCACAGCATCCAATGCCTCAGCCAGATTTTGAGGGACAGACGATGGATGGCCATCCATTAACAGATATAGCTGGGTGTCATCAGCATATTGATGACAACCCAGCCACTAACTGGGCAAGGGGGTACATATAGATGTTAAATAACATTGGCGAGAGAATCGCCCCCTGTGGCACTCCACATTCTAGTGGGTATTGTGGGGAGACCCTCTTGCCAAGCACCTCTGTCCCCGACCATGGAGAAAAGAGGAAAGCCATTTCAAGGCAAGTCCCCTGCACTCCCAGGTCAGTGAGGTGGTGGGTCAACAGGTCATAGTCGACCGTATCGAATGCTGCCATTAGATCTAATAACAACAGCAGTGCCAATCTGCCTCAATCCAGGTCTACGGAGATCATCTGTAAGGGCGACCAGAGCCATCTCTGTCCCATGGCCAGGGCGGAAGCCAGACTGGAAGGGATCATGCACCTAAACCAGAATACGCCAAAAGCAAACATTTCACCAAACTAGAAGGATGCAATTAGAGTGATGCAAGTAGCATCCTGGTGAGAATCATAGTCACCTCGTTGGAGTCAGAACGGGTTGCCCGGCACCAAAAATAGGCAGTGGCAGATGCAATGCAAAATTCCAGGATAGTGAACGTCAGCAACACAATGGCAATCCTGTTGCCCGTCTACTCCACAAAGAAAGCACACAAGAATATTACAAGACATTCAACAAACTGAAATAGATCTTCTCTCCCAGGCTGCCTAGATTTATACATATTTTCCTCTGAGAAGTGGATGCACAAAAAAAAAAAACACAAACCAAAAAAAAAAACCCTTTCAGGATGTGAACCAAATGTCAGCAGAGTCTTCCTTTTTATCATGGCAGAATTCAGCCCTGATGGAAATCAACCTTGTGTGGGTGTCGAGCTGCTAACAGCAGATGAGGCTCTGATTCAGAATGTTCTTCCTAGTCTAGATAGTTTTACTTGAGCAAACAGCCTTTTTAGTATTTAATATGCAAGCTCTGTGAGATTGCAAGTATGAATAAGAAAGGGAGGGAGGAGACGGTGTGCTGTTTCCAGCACAATCAGTCCCCAGCCTCATGCTTCCATGGCGTTAATCGCCTTGGTATCCCTGTCAACAAGAATTTGAAACCATAAGTTGAAGCCGGGTTAATAAACCCTAGCTAATTGAGAGGGCTATAGTTGCTAGCATTTACTGTGATTAACATCAGTGGTGTTTAAGGTGGTCTGGAGGAAATAATGAGGGGGGAGAGATGGAATCGCATGGCCCGCTCCTAGTCTCGTAACCATGATGAACAGATGGGGAGCACCACCAGCCATTATGGGCATCTTCCTCCACAGAGGATTTCACATGTAGTACCAAACTGGAAGTTAGGCAAGCTTTACAACAAGAAAGTAGTACCAGATAGCATAGGAGGGATTTGTGCAACCATTGCTCTTTGAAACTTCACCACTCACGCTGGTCCAGCATGGTTTCCATGTGGCTTACTATTTCAGGCACCAGGACCCAAGCATAGTTTCTCTGGGCTCATTGCAAAGTTGGAACAGGTCACAAATGCTCACAATACTATCCTATACATGCAATCTCCTGAAGTCTGCTTCATTTCCAAGATTTGGAAGGAGCCTAGCAGGAGTCCCGGGAGGGGGAGCACCTGCCTGGGCTTTAATATCAAGGGAAGGAGTCCTTCCTACGAGAACATAAGTAGTTGGGGATAAGGCTGTCAGGGACCCATGTAAGGGCAGCTGTCCTAGAGTTCTGGAGCTCCTCCCTGGTGGCAGCACAGCAAGGCCATGCAGCTTGAGTCCCTGCACCATCTACCAACTCCTCTGGGACTGCTGAGTAGGGCTGAGGAGGATCCGTGCTCCCACAGGAGACCCTGTATGTTGCCTGAAATGCCAAAGTGGAAGAAAGTCAGAATATAAAATTAAGTAATATGTAAATTCTGTGATCCAGCCATGCATCCTCAACCCCCCCCCTCCCCAAAGCTGCTCCAGACCAATGCTCCCTCTAAGCTGTGGAGTCTTGTGAGCAAAAATTCTACTTTGTGAGCTACCGTCATTAAAGTTGTGAGTGAGCAATTTGGCTACTGCATAAATTAGTTTACACTGGGGCCATCCTTCCTGGGCCAAGACAAAAATGTGTGAGCCGGAGGCTAAAAAACTGTGAGCTAGTTCACACCAACTCAGCTTAGAGGGAACACTGCTCCAGACCCATTGCCCATATCTTCCCTGGCAAAAGGGGCTTTGACCCTCAAACACTAACACGATTTTGAGAAGATAAGCTTCTGAAAGTCAGAGCTCCTTTTATCAGGGAAGAAGGTGCTACCAGATCCAAATCTAGCTCTTCTACTGCAGGCCAATATGGCTCTACCCAGAGATCTTCCCTGTTGCTGGCTCATTCACTGGTACTGCTGAGGGGGGGGGCACAAGTCCCATCACCCCAATCGACAGGCTGGCCCTGCTGATTCCAGACAGCCATACTGCTGTGGTGGCTTTCATTGTCTCCTTTTTATCTATTTTGAGGTATGTTTTAAAATACAACATAATTAAGAAGTGGACCTCAAAACAGGATAAAATACGGCTCATGTCTGATTACAATCAGGGAAACAAGGCAGCACAGAAAAGGTGCCTAATAGAAATAAGGATTTGGATCTGCCTGCTTAGCAACCCTTCCCCCAGTCATCCATCTGGACACATCTTAAGTGATTTGCAAATGCTATAAAAGTATTTGTCCTGCACTCTTTTCTGATAAAAAGAGAGAGATAAAGACTGTACCAACCCCCCTGAGTCTTTTGCTAGTTCCAAAGGGTTATTTCTGATGACAAGGCTGTTGTTAAGGTGTAGAAACCTACCATAACCAAGGAATAGTGATGGCTATCTTCAGAGTAAAATGGTCCATTTATGCTCAGATCTACTATAAAAGTCAGTATTCCAAGTAATGCAAAGATGGCACTGATGATATTCATGGCTTGGGAGCCCTTCACCTGAAAAACATAAATACTGCATGCAGGTTACTACTGGGAGGTGGATAGTGTGAAATTGGGCGCTAGCGGTTGCACAACTGGGAAGGCATATGCTTAATCTCTACTTCACCATCTGTAGTTTTCAGAAAGCTCTCTGTGCTTCAGATCAAATTTCCACTGTTAATCATGATACTTTTCTATTTTGCTACACTTGTACACAGCTAATAAGACTGTCAGCTACAGAAAGTGGTTCAGTTCAGGCTTCACGGGTCATCATTTTCTCATCATTTTCTCGGGAGCTGATCCACAAACACTGGAATCAGTTTGGGCATGGTTGTTACACATGTCTGCCCTCCCTGGGCATTTTCACAGCTGAGAAGTCAGTTTGTCTTCTACTGCAGGTGCCTTCAATAAAGAGGATTTCCAAAGGAGGAGGTGTCGTCAGCAGCAGTGATGTCACAACACCCCACCACCACCCTTAAAAACACAGTAAAAAATGGATATATCACTGGAGTGTAGTGACAATAGGCTTAGGAGTTTCTCTACATTCCCAGCTTTCATTTTTTAAAAAAGTAAGCCTAGCTCCTTCCGGCACTTTTTCCCTTATAACTCCATAAAGGAAAAAGCTAGAGACTTACTTAAAAAGGGGGTGGTGGGGGAGCTGGGAATTCCGAGAACTCCCTAAGCCTATTGTTACAATGCTCCAGTGTGATATCAGTATTTTAGTGCCATTTAAACAAAACAAAAGAAAAATAAATCATTCTTTTTGGGGGGGGTGTTATTTGACCCTTGCAGTCCAGTCTTCAGACCATGGGCTGCAGGTGGATGGGAGGGGGCAGGAGAAGGAGAATGGACAGGGTCAGCACGAGGCACAAGGGAAAAGCCAAAAACATTGAGGTAAATTGGTCTCAAAAGAACCAGAAAAAACAGGGGAACAAAAGACCCCAAGAGAAAACAAAAGGCTCCAAGATGCACATAGAAATCAAGGGGTAAACTGAAGCAGTGTGTGGGCCAGAACTGAAGGAAAAAAATGTGAAACAGCCCTAGGTTTGGCCTATGGCAAGGCAAATCAGGGCTATTTTGGGGCAGGAACGCACAGGAACGGAGTTCTGGCTGGCTTCAGAGTTGGCCTCGCCCACTACAGCCAAAACCTCTGCGTGCCTGGCTACAGAGGGAAGGCCTGGAGAGCGACACCCCCCCGGCAACTCCGAGGCGGGGGCCCTGGGAGGATCGGGGGGGCATTTAAAAGCCTCTCCGTGCC
>NW_015167564.1:42957-51787 GCF_001447785.1 Gekko japonicus
GAGCTTTTTCTAGAAAAAAAGCCCTGAGGCAAATTAAAAGAGAACCTTAACATTCCTTAACAACTGCAAGTATTTCCATAATGAGGGACAATGGTTAGGAGATGGATCTGTTCAACTAGGAGTTTGGATAAGGTTACCCCTCCCAAGAGGAGGAGAGGAGCAGGCATGTCTGTGTACATGAAGAAATAACCGTTATTAGTGGGGGACAGAGAGACAGAGGAGCAGACAGCCATGAATTAGATTACGGCAGTGTGAGGGTCCATAACCTCTCCGTTTGGAAATCTAAAGTGCCCCTTTGCCTCCCCTGGGAATCTGGAGTGCCTCTTTGCCTTCTACGTGTGTAAGCAAAGCATTACAGAAACACCAGAAGATTCCAAAGGGAACTCACTTGGGATGTGTTGCCCCCAGAGCCCACCCAAGAGAGCGGGGAGCACAGAACAGCAGGTCCCATTCTCTAAGCATCCTCCTCCAAGTGGTCCCGCACATAACTAAACTTCATGTAGCAGCCTGATGAACTCTGACTCCATATGGAAAATGTGCCAGTTCACAAGTACACAATTAGGGCTTAGCAAAGGATATAAAGTCCATTGCATATGAAATAAGCCCATCACTGTGTTCGCTTAAAAAAAAACCCTCCTGTTTCATAAATATCTGTGTGAATACCCCTTGCACACCCTGTCTGCTCAAGAGCAAGTGCGGTGTTGGATTTAATTAGACTAGGTTCTAGAAGACCTAGATTCAAATCCCCACCCTACTATGACACTTGCTGGCTGACCTTGGGTCAGTCACATGACACTGTCAGCCCAAGCTACCTCTCTGGGTTATTGATGGATAAAATGAGGAATGCTGCCCTGAGTTCCTTGGAGGAAATGTGGTATAAAATATACTAGCTAAGAAAATCTTGTCAATCCTATTGCCCAATATATTCATTGTTTAGCACTACTATTTAAGATGATTACAAGTCCCCTCCTTCTAGCACCTGTACGTTCAGAGTAATGGAGTAATGGTTTCCTCACATTTTGGCTTAGTTATTTATCTGCAGAATAAACTAGAATATAGGATGAGTGTGTATAAACAGCTGGACACAACCTACAGCTATTCCTGGGATGTACCACTTCAGACTTTAGGGAATAGACCGCATATTTGAATGTTCATTTCTGGGGGGGGAGGATCCTTGAATTAGGCAGGGGGTATGCAACCCTGCATTTCCCACTTGTACTCTGAAGCAACACTGCCTAGAAACAGTTATATCATGTGGTTTTCTTCTTTTGAAGACTAATCAGCATTGGTTGAGTCTAGAGAAGCCTATTTAATAGATGCACCTACAATAGGCAGTGTGGTGTAATGGACAGATTGTTGGATTTGGACTGCAGAGACCGGAGTTCAGATCCCTAAGCACTCATGGACTCATTTGGTAACCTTTGGTTTCTCAATATAATTTACATCACATGCCTTTGTGTGATGATAAAACATATATGTTGTCTCCTCTTGTACCTGCATGACCTCTTCCTGACCTCCTTGGAGTTAAGGTAGGATACAGATGTGCAGGGCTTTTTTTCTGGGGGGACGTGCAAAACAGAGTTCAGGAACCTCTTTGACAAAATTCTTTTTCAAATGTTTAAAAGTTTGGTGAGTTTTCAGTATACAAATTGAAAACTTCATTTCCCTCTTGAGAGTTCTGACACCTCTCCCCACCCACCCACCAAAAGCCCTGCAGATTTGGAATTCCATAAAATAAGGTCACATGCTTTATGGAAACCAATTAGGTCCCAACTCTTGCCTTGAATGGGGCCTCCTTGCCCCCATCCTTTCAGTTGAAATGATTCTGTATGTTCAGTCAATCCCAGAAACAGGGGTCATTTTGTAGAAAAAGGGGTGCAGGAGCTCATTAGCATAACTTATTTGCATATGCCACACCCCTTGACATCACCGGAGGTGTGTCAGAAGGCAACACTCACTGCTCAGGCTCCACTGGACTGTTTTGGATTGCTAGCTATGGGGGGGGGGGGACGTGCAGATCTGTCCTCGCAGAGGAAGGAAAGCTTGTACCTGAATAAAACTTGGTCTTAAAGGTGCCACTGGACTGTTTTGGGCCAGGGGGCTCTGCAACTTACCTGGCTGCTTCTTGCTCTGACTGAGGGCTGCTGGGAGCAGGGGGTGGGGCTTGTTGCATGTGCCCGCCCCCTGGGCTCTTTACTGCCAGAGCTCCGCTCCTGTGCGCTCCTGCAGGAAATGACCCCTGCCCAGAAACCTTCAATCTGAGTGGGATGAACATGTCAATAACAATAACAAAAGAGAAAAGAACATCAGACAGACTCACTGCACACTCGGTAGGGCTCTTCTCAGCACCAATGGAGAGGCATCCAGAGACAATGTACTGTTTGGGAGGAAGGAAACAGGTGAGTGGTTGACATTGTTACAGGTAATCTCCCTTCTCACCATCACAGGACCCACCTCAGGCAGTTTGTGGCAGAAATGAAGAAGAAGATTGTTCTCATCCTTGGTGATTTTCATTACTATTCACACACAAATATTGAGAGATACAGAGAGAGGCCATACTTCTTTACGCCTTACAGCAATTCTGCAATTCTGGTCACCACACCTTTAAAAGGATATTATAGCTTTGGAAAAAGTGCAGAAAAGGGCAACTCGAATGATAAAAGGGTTGGGACACTTTCCCTATGAGGAAAGGTTAAGGCACTTAGGGCTCTTTCGCTTGGAGAAACGACGACTGAGGGGTGATGTGATTGAGGTTTATAAGATTATGCATGGGAAAGAGCAGGTAGAGAAAGAGGTACTTTTCTCCCTTTCTCACAATACAAGAACTCATGGGCACTCGATGAAATGGCTGAGCAGTCGGGTTAGAACGGATAAGAGGAAGTACTTCTTCACCCAAAGAGTGATTAACATTTGGAATTCACTGCCACAGGAAGTGGTGGTGGCTACAAGCATGGACAGCTTCAAAAGGGAATTAGATAAGCATATGGAGCAGAGGTCCATCAGTGGCTGTTAGCCACAAGGTATAGATAGGGACTCTGGGGCAAGTGATGCTCTGTCATCTTGGTGCTTGGGGGGGTCAACAGTGAGAGGGCTTCTAATGTCCTGGCCCCACTGGTGGACCTCCTGATGGCACTGGTATTTCTGGCCACTGTGTGATACAGAGTGTTGGACTGGATGGGCCTTTGGCCTGATCCAACATTGGCATCTCTTATGTTCTTATGTTCTTAAGATATCCTGGCATCTGATCAGAAGATCAGCCTTTCTATGGGTAAGTAAACCCTGTGTTCTTATATTTTATTTCTTTTTAACATCCCAATCTTCTTCAGTCTTCAGGACTTCAAAATCAACACTAAGGATGTTTTCTGCATTTTCCCTTGATGGGAAGTAGCTATGAGGCAGAGGCTGGAGATGCAGAGTGGATGATAGTTGACACCTCTGTGAATCTGCCTCGGCTGGAGTGGCATGAAATCCTGGCACGTGATTGTTCAAGTGATGGATCTGAGCCATGGTACAGGTCTTGTGGCTCAGAGTCACAGAACAGCGCAGAGTGGCTGTTAGGGATGCAGCAAAACTGTTTTGTGAGTTTCAAAAAAAGATTCCAATTTTCAGCAACTATTAATGCATTGAGGACATGTTTGCAATGTTTCATTATTATTCTTCCAGATGCCATTTTCCCTTCTTCTTTGTCTCATAGTCCTGGGTCTCATTTACTCATAACCTGATTGGCTGTCATGGTTCATGTAATTTTGATCAATAGTTTCTCAAAACCTAATTCTTAGATATATAGCAAGACAGTGTGGTGTAGTGGTTAAGAACAGAGGACTCTGATCTGGAGAACTGGGTTTCATTCCCCCACATGGAGCCTGCTGGGTGACCTCAGGTCAGTCACAGTTCAGTGGCTATTAGCCACAAGGTATAGATAGGGACTCTGGGGCAAGTGATGCTCTGTCATCTTGGTGCTTGGGGGGGTCAACAGTGGGAGGGCTTCTAATGTCCTGGCCCCACTGGTGGACCTCCTGATGGCACTGGTATTTCTGGCCACTGTGTGACACAGAGTGTTGGACTGGATGGGCCTTTGGTCTGATCCAACATTGGCATCTCTTATGTTCTTAAGATATCCTGGCCTTTCTATGGGTAAGTAAACCCTGTGTTCTTATATTTTATTTCTTTTTAACATCCCAATCTTCTCCTTCAGTCTTCCGGACTTCAAAATCAACACTAAGGATGTTTTCTGCCTTTTCCCTTGATGGGAAGTAGCTATGAGGCAGAGGCTGGGGATGCAGAGTGGATGATAGTTGACACCTCTGTGAATCTGCCTCGGCTGGAGCGGCATGAAATCCTGGCACGTGATTGTTCAAGTGATGGATCTGACCCATGGTACAGGTCCTGTGGCTCAGAGTCACAGAACAGCGCAGAGTGGCTGTTGATGTGGTTGTTAGGGATGCAGCAAAACTGTTTTGTGAGTTTCAAAAAAGAGTCCAATTTTCAGCAACGATTAATGCATTGAGGACATGTTTGCAATGTTTCATTATTATTCTTCCAGATGCCATTTTCCCTTCTTCTTTGTCTCATAGTCCTGGGTCTCATTTACTCATAACCTGATTGGATGTCATGGTTCATGTAATTTTGATCAGTGCTAACACAATCGTTTCTCAAAACCTAATTCTTAGATATATAGCGAGACAGCGTGGTGTAGTGGTTAAGAACAGAGGACTCTGATCTGGAGAACTGGGTTTCATTCCCCCACATGGAGCCTGCTGGGTGACCTCAGGTCAGTCACAGTTCTCTCAGAACTCTCTCAGCCACACCTAGCCTCCCAAGGTGTCAGCTGTGGGGAGAGAGGCAGGGAAGGGAAGGCGAGTGTAAGCTGCACTGAGACTTCTTAAGGTAGAGAAAAGCAGGATAGTCTTTCTTCCCACAACTGGATTTTTAAAAGGTGTGTAACAAATGAGGCCAAGGATTACGAGGGCAGAAATATACCAATACTCAGTGAGATGATTCCCCGCCCCCACAATACTTTATTTAGCTATGCTAATTAATTAGAAAATATTTGGCACAGCCCTACAAATGTGTATGAGGAAGGTGGCTGTGCAGACACAGCCTAAAGGAGCTTTCGCATGTGAAAATTAAATCACCTTTGAACCGTTGCCTTGTTATTATTATTTTTTTTGAAATTTATTTTCATTTTTCACTATAACAAAAGTTCATATCATATCACTTTCACTTTCAGTTACAACTTATAATATCCATTACGTCTTTCACATTTAACAACTTTTATATCATACTAGCAAAAATTCAGTTTTGATTTATCTTTTTCATCTTCAGTCAGTCATAAAATAATTTCCATCTGTCCCAAAAAAGTTCCTCTGGTTTATTTTGTAGTGTTGTATTTAGCTTATCCATTTCAGCTATTCCCATCACCATATTTTTAAGTTCTATTATAGATGGTATTCTTTTGGATTTCCAACGTCTTGCTATCAGGATTCTGGCTGCTGTTAGGATATATACAATTATCTGTGTGTGTGCTTTAATGTCTTCCGGTAACATATTTAGTAGCCAAATTTCTGGTTCTAGGGGGATATTTATTTTTGTAACGTCCAGGAGGATTTTTGCAATTTTTCTCCAAAATTTCTGGATTTTGTCACATCTCCACCATATGTGGAGGTATAACCGTTGCCTTATTATTTACATGAGTGCATGGTCATTGTTAATGGACAGGAAGCAGAAGAGAAGCATTTGTACTGCCACTGTGCACTCTGTCCAGTGAAGATTTCATATTCACATCACAAACCATTTTAAGCAAGATCTACTTGAAGCCTTGCCTGTGAAATTGTGAGGCAATACAGAAAACAACAATTTAAAAAATCCAATGAAAATCGGGCTGGGCAGTAAGACTGCAAGGGAGAACCGGCTAGAGAGTGGCAGTTGGCGAAATGGGGATGTGTCCATAGACAGCAACATGCAAATAAGGAAAAGAAGTTGATAAAACGGCTCAAAAAAGACAGTCACGGGTTGACAGTAGGCGTGTGCATAGGCACTGCACAATTCTATCCCACGCAGCAGTTACTATTTGCAATTACTCTAAGCCTAGTTTAGGAGGTCTTCAGTTTTGGAGTTGAGATGTTGTTTGCATGGTCTGTTACAGAAAATTTCTACATCACAATCCATATTCAGAACTCAGCTTTTCCTTTTTAAAAATGTAAACACTTGCATAAGGATGTAAAAAAAATTCCGCAGATGGGCTGTGCACAGTTTCATGTTGTCTCTTTTCCTGGCCATTGTCCCCACATTCACAAACCTCTCTACAAAGGAGCATTTGATTCTTTGTTTCTCTCTTTCAAATCCTATATTCTTGTAATTGCACCCATACAGGGTTCCCCCCCCCCCCTTACAGGCATCTTAGTGACAGCTTCAGACTGTTATTTTTAGCAGAAAACTCGGCTTCACAGACTTAAAATGGAACGCCCTCACAATCTCTCATCAAGGTTTTCTATTCCTCCTCTTTATCAAATGACATTAAATATGGGTGGGGTGCACATGAGTACAGTTCTGCACATTTAGAAAATTAATCAGGAATACCCTAAGCCCACAATTCAAGGAGAAGGAAGGATGCAGAAACAGGCAATTAGTAATGAAGCAGTGAGCGACAAAAGTGGAATAGAAATAAAAGGTAACTAGAGTACTTAGTATGGTATAGCTTCAAACATTAAAACAATTGTGTCCCGTCCCCCCCATTATAAAAGGCCTAACTAGACATCATGGGGGACACATGGCTGCCACCAACCCGCTTAGCTCTCACGCAACACCCCAGCAATGTTCAGCAAACGAAAATATGACACAACATCATTCTGAGGGCTCTTTTTGTAGCAGGAACTCCTTTGCATATTAGGTGACAGTCCAGGGGTCATTTTGTAGAAAAAGAGGTGCAGGAGCTCATTAGCGTAACTCATTAGCATAACTCATTAGCATATTCCACACACCCTGACATCACCGGAATTTGAATATGCCACACCCCCTGACATCACCGGAAGTGTGTCAGAAGGCAACACCCACTGTTCAGGCTGCACTGGACTGTTTTAGATTGCTAGGTGTGGGGGGGGGGAAATGTGCAGATCTGTCCTCACAGAGGAGGGAGAGCTTGTACCTGAATAAAACTTGGTCTTAAAGGTGCCTCTGGACTGTTTTGGACCAGGGGGGCGGGCTCTGCAGCTTACCTGGCTGCTTCTTGCTCTGACTGAGGGCTGCTGGGAGCAGGGGGTGGGGCTTGTTGCCTGTGCCCACCCCCTGGGCTCTTTACTGCCGGAGCTCCACTCCTGTGCGCTCCTGCAGGAAATGACCCCTGGGCGACACACCCCTAATGTAGCCAATCCTCCAAGAGCTCACAGTAGCCCCTGTGAGAAGAGCCCTGTAAGCTCTTGGAGGATTGGCTACATTAGGGGTGTGTCGCCTACTATGCAAAGGAGTTCCTGCTACAAAAAGAGCCTACCCCCACCACTCCACTTAACTGGTGTTGCTGCTTGCCGGGATAGAGAACACTGAGCAGATGACCACCTCACATATGCCTTTTACTAGATGTTACCGGGGAAACATAGGAAAGGGATATGTGGGAGGGGAGCAGCCACACTTCCTCCGTCATAGTCGTGCTCCTTCCAGATATTTTTAAGCATGTACAATGAACTCACTGAGAGGTGCCACTACAGAAAACCCATGTCCCTGGTCCCCATCTAGCTCACCTCTCAAGGATTTGCTTGTGAGGCAAATCCTGACTGCAGGACTGGACAACATGGGAGGAGGAGGTGATCCTTCCAGTAAGCTGCCTCCAAGCCATTTAGGGCTTTAAAGGTAAGAGCCAGCACTCTGAATTGTGCCCTTTGGCACAGGCTTATTGTGTGCCCTTAAGAGTGTCTGAAGAGAGCTAGGGTTAGGCCCTAATGATGGCAAATGTACAAGAATAATAATAAGTATTTGTTGCTTACTGTATGATGAAGAGTCCGGAATCTAAAGCCACATAGAGCTGCATGAACACAAGAGCTTTCATTCTTAAAAACAATTTTCTAAAAAGTGTGAGAAGTCTTGTCTGGAGGGTCAGGAGACAAGGTCATGTTAGGGAAGGACTTTCCCCAGTAGATAAATGGGGCTGCCTAACTTTGCACAGTTTCATCCACATGTTCTATTTTCAGTTCCCTCAGCTCAGTTACTTTCAGAGATCACCGTCTCTACTTGTTCCTTGGTTTGCACCACCACAAGAAGGCGAGAATCCAAACTCTACAAAAACTGACTCTGATAATGGGAACAGATATTATAGGCACTCCACAGGGCTACCAGTTCTGACTGGCAAAATGCCTGGAGATTTAGGGGAGTGAACCTGGGGAGGGTGGTGTTTAAGAGGGGGGAGTTTTTTGGGGGGTTACAATATTGCCCTCTGAAGCTGCCATTTCCTCCAGGGAAACTGATCTCTGTCAGCTGGAGACTGTTATTCTGTCAGAATTGCAGGCCCCACTTGAAAGATGGCAACCCTATGTTCTGCGGGTTCTCTAGTTCAAATGTCACCTCCATCACAAATTCCTGGGGGACCTTCAGCAAGTCATTTAGTCTCCACCCGCAATGCAGAGGTCATGATACTAGCCTTTCTTACAGTTAGGTTGGGAGGTTTCTGGAGATTTAGGAAGGCAGAGCCTGCAAAGAGTGAGATTTGGCAAGGGGCAGAGGCTCAGCTGGGTAGATAGAGTTATGCCCTCCAGATGATACTAGACAATTATGCCCTCTGAAGCAGACATTTCCTCCAGGAGAACGGATCTCTGTCATCTGGAGATCAGTTGTAATTCCGGAA
>NW_015167564.1:52581-56535 GCF_001447785.1 Gekko japonicus
ATCCAGGGCCTGCCGCCCCCTGTCTCCAGGCCCCACCTGGAGGCTGAAGCAACCCAAGCTGCAGTGTTAGGAGAGTCTAGTAACAAATAAATATACACTGCAAAAACCTTTTAACAAATTAATGTGTTCTATTTGTGATCATCATTTAGTAAAGGGCAACATGTATCATTATTTCATCCTAGTCAGGTATAAATATTCATTACATTCAATAAGCAATAACATTCAGTACATACAGATTGCTAACTACCAGACAATTTTGCATCAGTGTTTAAAAAGTCAAGCCCCAACGGGAGTTTCTAGAATTATAAACCTGCTTCTCCTTGCATGAAGTCTTCCAAAAAGAGGGACAGCTTTCTTAATAGTTGTATGGATGCTTTTTGCCGGTCCTACAAAAGACACATTGTGCAGCTAACATTCATGGACATTCTCAAAGCTGCATAGTATTGACCTAGTTCTCTGGTCAATACTATGCAGCTTTGAGAATGACAGGAGTTTGTTAAAAGGTTTTTACAGTGTATATTTATTTGTTACTAGACCCACGTGGAGGCTGGCAGCCCTACCTGTACAGGTTACAGTGATAACTGATATGAAGCACTTTGACACTGACAGTGCAGTATGACTTCTTAGCATAATACAAACTTTAACGGCTGACATGTGCCAGACACAGCGTTGTTGAATGTATATCTGACTATTCAAGTTTCTGCTGTGACCATTCAAACCCATTCAGGATTGGATCAGATTTTGTCCCAGAATAGTCACTTTCTGAGGGTCTAATGACACAATATGCTGGGAGTTTCGTGTGCAGACTTAAAATGGACTTAGCGTGCGTCAGCCTTGCCATTTGCTCACCCGCACTGGGCAAACCCCCACCATCAACATTTTGAGGAGCAGGAGAAAATGTGGGGGCAATAGTGACCATGGAGATTTTAGGGATTCCTAGAGTATCACCTGGAAGTGACATCATATTCTCCAAATCTCCCTCTGAATATGACATTACATCCTCCACTATGCTTTAGGAATTTCCCCAGTCTCTATGGTCTTTACCATAGTGGTTGGGAAAATCCCTAGGGCATCATGGAGAATATATTGTCACATCCCCTGAAACTTTACTCTCCCAGGCATTTACTGGCCAGTGTATTGGGACCATGCCATAGGGGATGGGAACATAAGAACATAAGAGATGCCAATGTTGGATCAGGCCAAAGGTCCATCCAGTCCAACACTCTGTATCCCACAGTGGCCAGAAATACCAGTGCCATCAGGAGGTCCACCAGTGGGGCCAGGAGAGGGGCTTAAAACGGATGTCCCCTCCCTTCACATCAATGTCCATGGTCTGAGCTTGGTCCGTACATGTTTGCCATCTTTGGCTTGCAGAGCCGTGGGCCACTGGCAGAAAAGGCAGTACAGATGTTCCTGTTCTACCTCTAACTGGGCCACTTTCTGATCGTGGGTAGGCCCTCCCTCCCCTGCTCCATTGATTTAATTTAAAGTACATTAATGGGTGAAAACATGGGGCTTTTAAGCTCCCCCATTCATTGTTTTCCTAATCAAATACAGCCCCTTAAATAGTGCTATGTGTCCAGTTGTTAAAGTGCACATGCACAGTGCAATGCCACACCTTGGGCATTTTTAATCGAGGAAATTTAGAGGGGCTTAAAATGGATGTCCCCTCCCTTCACATCAATGTCCATGGTCTGAACTTGGCCCCTACATGTTTGCCATCTTTGGCTTGCAGAGCCGTGGGCCACTGGCAGAAAAGGCAGTACAGATGTTCCTGTTCCACCTCTAACTGGGCCACTTTCTGACAGTGGGTAGGCCCTCCCTCCCCTGCTCCATTGATTTAATTTAAAGTACATTAGTTAATGAAAAACCCCTGGCATTACATCACTTCCAGGGGAAACCAGGGAGCGATGCCACACTATTCTTGGAATCACCAGAATCTGGTCATCCCTACACAACATGACATCACTTCCATGTTCCCCCCGGAAGTGACACGCTGCTGTCACTTGATAGTCCCCCCCCCACGACCACACCAGTTGCCAGCTAGCAACCCTATTTTCCCCTCACAGGCACATTAAGTGCTGGCAGGGCATGGGGGAGCACCGGCAACTCTAAAACTGGGTACTGCTTCCCTGAAACTCCCCACATATTGTGAACTTAGTGTCATGACTCAGAAGCCTAGAGGGAACAGTGGGGAACCCAGATCAGGGCCCGGGGAAGGGCCCAGCACAGTAGAAGAGTCTGAACCATGCATGCCAGAGGCTGCCCCCCCCCCAAGGAACCAGCAGTTGAGCCTCCTCCACCAGATTCTGGGGTAACTCAGTATCATTCCAGGACCTGGACCATGAGTCCACTAGGATTCACCTCCGCCTAACAGGAACCGTGGAGTCAGTGGGCTGGGCTCATGCTGAGAGAACCGAGAGGAGACACAGTGCCAAGTTTGCCAACCAGCTGTGGAACCACACTAAACTTAGGTCTCTGCAGGATTCTGGCCCAATTAAGAACTCTCCAGAAGAGTTCCAGAAACTGCCTACAGAACATCTGGGGTTGCCATCAGTATATTTAAGCTGAGTGCAAGGAGAGGAGCTCTGCTGGGTCAACCGGTCCCAATTCTTGTGCACTGGACATAGATCCAGACTGTGTCTTCTTTTGTGCTCCAGACCTTGGCAAGCAGTAGTCTGCAGGGTAAGTCCTGACTCTCAAGGAGACCAGTGGGCAAGGAAGCCTGAGGCCAAAACAGTTAGGCTCTGAATCATCTTCTCATTGCATTTCTGCAAAAAACCCCACAAAGCCCTCTGTGGGATTAGCTGACTAAACATGTTCATTCAATATTAAGTCAATGTGGTATAGTGATAGTCAGTCTAGGACCTCAGAGACCCAAGTTCAAATCCCCACTCTGTCTGCAATAAAGTTTTCTGGGTAATTCTCTCTACCTAACCCTACCACAAAGTGTAACATGGAAGCAAGGAGAATGATGTATGTTGCTCTGAGCTCCTTGGAAGAAGGGTTGGATAAAAATATACTAAATAAATAAATGCTCCTAAACACATAAAGCAAAAAACATAAAGACCAACAATAAAACTTTCTTCAAATTACATTAGAAGCAGGAAACCAGCCAGGGAGGCAGTGGGGCCCTTGGATGACCAAGGGGTAAATGGGTTACTGAAGGAGGATAGGGAAATGGCTGAGAAGCGGAATGCATTTTTTGCCTCCGTCTTCACTATGGAAGATGAGAAGTGCTTGCCCACTCCAGAACCGCTGAGTTCGGGAGGGGTGTTGAAAGACCTGAGTCAGATTGAGGTGACGAGAGAGGAGGTCCTATGACTGATAGATAACTTAAAAACTGAAATCACCAGGCCCGGATGGCATACATCTGAGAGTTATGAAAGTACTCAAATATGAACTTGTGGATCTCCTGACAAAAATATGTAATCTTTCCTTAAAACCTTCCTCCATTCCTGAGGACTGGACGGTAGCTAATGTCACTCCCATCTTTAAAAAGGGTTCCAGAGGAGATCCAGGAAATTACAGGCCAGTCAGTCTGACGTCGATACCGGGTAAGTTGGTGGAAACTGTTATTAAGGAAAGAATTAGTAGGCACATTGATGAAAAAAAACTATTGAGGAAGACTCAGCATGGGTTCTGTAAGGGAAGATCTTGTCTCACTAACCTGTTAGTGTTCTTTGAGGGAGTGAACAAACATGTGGACAAGGGGGACCCAATAGATATTGTTTACCTTGACTTCCAGAAAGCTGAGGGGAGACATGATTGAGGTTTATAAGATTATGCATGGGTTAGAGCAGGTAGAGAAAGTACTTTTCTCCCTTTCTCACAATACAAGAACTCATGGGCACTCTATGAAATTGCTGAGCAGTCGGGTTAGAACAGATAAAAGGAAGTACTTCTTCACCCAATGAGTGATTAACACATGGAATTCACTGCCACAGGAGGTGG
>NW_015167564.1:58376-78152 GCF_001447785.1 Gekko japonicus
ACAAACCGTACATGTGTCATAGTCCTGGCGTACAAATAAACAGAATTCGTCTTATGAAGCTGCTGTGTTGTGTGACCTGACTATCGAACCCTGACACCTGGCCCCACTGCTGGACCTCCTGATGGCACCTGGTATTTTTGGCCACTGTGTGACAGAGTGTTGGACTGGATGACCCATTGGCCTGATCCAACATTGGCTTCTCTTATGTTCTTAACGCATTATCAATTTTTGATGCTATTCCTCTTACTTTAGAGAGTGACAAGCTGATGGGAATGGAACATACTACATAAGGTAAAAACATAAGGTAACTCTGTGCCAGGATGATTATGCATTAATGTCACAACCACTACAGAGAAGCCATATGACATACCATCTTGAAGTCAGTACTGCAGTGGGAGAGCCAGATGGTAGCCCAACATGATCCCCCATCAGACTCAGGTTCAGTGTGCTAGTTGGCATTGGCACAGGGTACTTCTCTTTTCTTAAAGGTAAAGGTTCCCTTGCTTGAAAGCCAGTCGAATCCGACTCTAGGGTTGCGGTGCTCATCTCCGTTTCAAAGCCGAAGAGCCAGCGCTGTCCGAAGACGTTTCCGTGGTCATGTGGCTGACATGACTAAACACCAAGGCGCACGGAACGCTGTTACCTTCCTACCGAAGCGGTACCTATTTATCTACTTGCAATTTCTTGCTTTCGAACTGCTAGGTTGGCAGGAGCTGGAACTAGAGACGGGAGCTCACTCCGTCATGCGGCACACTCGGGTCTCGAACTGCTGAACTACTGACCTTCCACAGCCTGCCTCTTACTTTTGTTTTCTTTTCTTTTCTTACATTGCCTCTTTTCAATGAGGTATAAAACATGGCAATGCAAACGGTAACTCCCAAATAATAAATCTCTCTTTAAATACTCTTGTAATTTTACTTATTGCTTCACTAGGTCATTACTACAAATTAATAGCTCCTTCTTAAGTCCAGAGAGTATCTCAAATTGTGTCTCAAATACACTGCAGCCTAGAAACCATGCTTGGGCCTACCAAACTATCAACCTGCCTCTCTTCCTGCGATGAGTCCCTCTCCCCAGCTGCAACATTTAGGCCCCTGCCACACGGGGGGGGGGGGGGCACGGCCAAAGTGCGGCTTTTTAAAGCCGCCCCAAAAGAAAAATCGATCCCCTGAGAACATAGATCCCCTGAGCTGCCGCGCAGTTCCTCCCTGGCACGATCAGATGCCGGGGGGGGGAGCTACTGAAGGGAGAGTGAGGCTGCCGAACTGCGCATGTGTGCGCGTGCGCAGTTCGGCGGAGAGCCTGGATTGCTCCAGATGACAGGCGCGGCGGCGATCCCACAGCCACGCTTGCTGCGGTGCTTCAGGTAAGTCCTCCTCTGTAGGAGGTTCTTTTTTGCAGCAGCTTTTCCGGGTTTAGGGCCGGATCGGGGACGGGTGCGCGCCGCTTCCCAGATGTTGCGGTGAGATCGCGCCCGTTTGCTGCGCCCCCAATCTGTCCCTCTCCCGGGCCAAAATCTTCCGTGTGACCGGGGCCTTAGATCACCTTTCCATAGAACCCCCCCCCCCTTACAGTGAGAATGGCTAATTCTTACCAAGCAGTGGCAGCAGCCACTGACTGAGAGACTTTAGGGAAAGGGAAGGAAGCAGATCCTCGAGCCAAAAAGAGAAGGACCAAGGAAGGTATAAATGTGTATTGCATACATTTTGTATAAAATATTAATATAATAAACAAGCAAAGAGCATTAAAACATTGTGAAGAGATTCTGGGTGATTAACTCATTTCAAATCTTCAGATCTGTGTGGAGGGATTCTGCTGCTGCCCACCCACAGTATTGAGTTCTTTTTAGGTTTGCCAACCTCCAAGTGGTACAATCAAATAGGGAGATACACAGTAAGGAAATAAGTAACCAAAACCCAAAAAACCAGTGTCTATAAATCTGGGGGGGGGGGACCCTTCAATTTGTATCTATGAAAAGTTCATTATACTTATACAAAGGAAGTGTTTTTATAAAGATTTCAAAACTTCTTAAGATAAATGTAAACAGTATAAGACTCAATGTAAGCACTCAGATAAGTGCTGTAAACATTATTCATACGTAGTGTTCCCTCCAGATACACCAGACTTTCAAAAGACTGTAGGTCCCAGCGACTCCATTCAGGTGACAGCTTTGTTGTTGTTGTTGTTCAGTCGCACAGTCGAGTCCGACTCTTTGCGAACCCATGGACCAGCTCCCGCCAGGCCTTCTGGTCTTCCGCCGTCTTCTGAAGTTTGCTCAACTTCATGTTCGTTGCATCAATGACACTGTCTAACCATCTCATCCTTTGCCGTCCCCGTCTTCTTTGACCTTCAATCTTTCCCAGCATCAGGGCCTTCTTCTCCAGGGAGTGCTCCCTTCTCATTGGGTGGCCAAAGTATTTGAGCTTCAGTTTCATTATCTGGCCTTCCAGGGAACAGTCAGGGTTGATTTCTTTTAGGATTGACTGATTTGATCTCCTTGCAGTCCAAGGGACTCTCAAGAGTCTTCTCCAGCACCATAGTTCAAAAGAATCTATTCTTCGGCGCTCGGCCTTCCTTATAGTCCAACTCTCGCAGCCATACATGACTACTGAGAATACCATTGCTTTGACCATGCGGACTTTTGTTGGCAGGG
Organism: Gekko japonicus; assembly: GCF_001447785.1. NCBI lineage: Eukaryota > Metazoa > Chordata > Lepidosauria > Squamata > Gekkonidae > Gekko > Gekko japonicus. Next base: position 61,030 of record NW_015167564.1, read on the forward strand.
TGATGTCTCTACTTTTTATCATGCTGTTTAGGGTTAGGGTTAGGGTTAGGGTTAGGTGACAGCTACCTGCAGGATATTGCATTCCACCGAAGGCTTCTTTAAAGTAGAACCCGATAGTCATTCAATTCAGGGGAAAACTCACAAAATCTCTCAATCCAACATGTATCTCCAATAATCTTCTGAAAATTCAAAGCAGTCACGTCATGGCTGGAGATCTCCTGGGACTGATCTCCAGACGATAGAGATCAGTTCACCTGGGGAAATGGCCGCATTGGAAGATGGCCTAGAGTCCATATTCTACCCCACTGAAGTCCCTGGTCCTCTTCAGGCTCCACCTCCAGGATCTCCAGGTATTTCCCAACTCTGGGCTGGCAACCTTAGGGTTATAAAAGGGTGTTCACACAGTAACAAGCATTCCACTCACATCTGAAAATTCAAAATGAGTTTATCATCCAGGAGTCTCATCACAACATTTTAACGTTTGCTGCTTATTTATTATATGGCACATTTCGTAGTAACATATGCAACACGTGTGTATAGTTTCCTTGGTCCTCAGCCCTCTGCTGAGCAGCATTCCATTCATGCAGTGCAACATTTTGAGAGTACGTACCTGTGGTCCTGTAATATAACGTGCATCACAGGATCCTCTGCCCAACAACATGTGAATGGAATGCCACTGTAACATCTACATGGGGCTCTTCTCTTTTGGGCTTTGTACTAAACCATGTGGTAAGCCTGTCTCTGACTGGAGCAAAGCTCCAGGTGGACTGGAGATCTCCTGGAATTACAACTGCGCTCCAGACTACATAAATGCTTATTATTTATTTTTAAAACACTTATTTCACTTCACCTGGAGCAAATGGCTGCTTTGGAAGGTGGACTGGATGGCATTATGCCCTCCCAAAGTCCCTCTCGTTCCTTGATCCCACTTTCCCAGGCTCCACCCTCAAATCTCCAGGTATTTCCAAACCTGGAGCTGGTAACCCTAGTCTCCATATGCAAGGCTTAAATTGCCCAGCCTCTCTTGCTAATATCTGAGGGCCAAACAAACAATGCATTCTCTTTTTTAAAGAGCTGGGTCTGGTTTCCTCGCAGCCACACAGCAGCTGTAGGGAATGGTTGTGGGGAATAAAGCAGAGCCTGTTTGGTCTCAGTGGAGTGGAGTGTGGGCGCACTACACTTCCCCGACTCCAAATGTGATGATCATGTGTGGAAAGTTGAGTGGGGGGAAGCGCCGACTGTTCTACCAGAGCGAGAATGTTTGGCTCAGGAAGAGCTCAACTGAATCCCAGCAGAGTACAGAGACCTCGCCCGGGTGTTTGAGGAAGATGAAGCAGATGAGGTTCCCCCACACACACACTGCAATGCAGACTGTGCCATCGAAATTCTGCCCGGCCATAAAATGCCAAAGGGAAAGTTGTATGTGATGAGCCCAGCCGAGAAAGAGGAGTTACAAACTCCACCCCCTGGCATAAGTGTCTAAGAAATTCAATTCTACCGAGCGCAATTGGGTGGTTTGGGACAAGGAGGCAGCTGCTATCAAGCTAGCCATTACCAGCTGGAGACATTGGTTAGAGGGGGCTAGGGTGCCTTTTCAAGTATGGACAGATCATAAAAACTTGGAAGCCTTGCACACACCCCGTAACCTCAATGCCAAGCAACTTCGGTGGGCAAAGTTTTTCTCCAAGTTTCGTTTCACCCTCCAGCACCTCCCTGGAAAGTCTAATTTCTTGGCTGACGCCCTGTCATGCCTCCCCCAACATGCCAGCCAAAGGGAGGAGGTAGTAGACTCTATGTTCATGCCCTCCCAGCTGGGTGGACTGGTGGTGACACAGAGTCGCACTGTGGCCGAAAAGGGGGGGGGGACAAAAAGCCATGGATTACTAAGTTTAAAGAAGCCCTTACAGAAGCAGATAGGGAGGAAATGGCTAAAGACACTTCTATCCAGAAAAACCCGGATGGATGTTGGTATGGGGGGGCAGGCTCTTTGTACCACATGCTCTGAGGGGTGAGGTGTTGCATTTTGGTCATGAATCTAAACTTGCTGGACATTATGGATATTTAAAGACTTTACATCTATTTCAGCGCCAGTTTTGGTGGCCGCACATGCGTGCGGGCATTTCTTAATAAATGGGATCATGCCAGATTTGTTTGATGGGGAAAAGACATCCTGGAAAGCCCCCAGGGAACCCCTAGTCACCCCTGGAAAGTTATCTCCATGGATTTCATTACTGACCTACCACCCAGTAAAGGATATGCTGTAATTTGGGTGGTAGTGGATTTGTTTTCTAAACAGGCTCACTTCATTCCTTGTAAGCAACTGCCAACTGCCAGGGCCCTGGCTAAATTTTTTATGCACCACATTGTGCAGTTGCATTCGGTGCCCAGAAAAATAATATCTGATAGTGGGGCCCAGTTCATGGCCAAGTTTTGGAAAGAACTCTTGCAGGTTTGGGGGATTAAAGGTAAAGGTCCCCTTGCTCAAAAGCCAGTCGAATCCGACTCTAGGGTTGCGGTGCTCATCTCTGTTTCAAAGCTGAAGAGCCAGCGCTGTCCAAAGACATTTCCGTGGTCATGTGGCCGGCATGACTAAACACCAAGAAGGTTTAGTAGTGCCCATCACCCAGAGACTGATGGACAAACTAAACAAGTCAATCGAATTGTTGAACAGTTTTTGCGCTGCTTTATCAACTACCAGCAGGATAACTGGGCTTAACTATTGTCTTATGTAGAATACAGTTATAATAATTCAGTGTATTGGACTGTCTCCTTTCAAAGCGATGCATGGATATGAGCGATGCACGGAACCTGGGCCTGGAGCCTGGAGACTTCCAGATTTGGTGGCAGGATTTAAAGGACCAATGGTCTGTCATCCAAAAGACTCTTGATAAAGCCAGAGTGGATTACAAATCCCAGGCTGATAAAGAGTGGGATTTACAGCCTGGGGACTCAGTGTATTTATCTACTAAACACTTGAAGGGGCTCCAGCCCAAAAGGAAATTGGGTTGGATATATATTGGTCCTTTTATCGTGATACGTAAAGTAGGGGAAGTTGCTGTGGAACTTGATTTGCCTAAATCCCTTAAAGATGTGCACCCTGTATTTCGTTTCAGTCTGCTGAAATGGGACCCGGGTCCAAACAAGTGGAGTCTGCGACCACCAGCCCCTCCACCTCTGATGATGAATGGTGAACCTCACCAAGAGGTGGAAGAGATTTTGGATTCCAAGCTGAAGCGTGGCCGCCTTTATGATCTCATTAAATGGACTGACTTTGACCCCTCTCATAATGAACAGATGCAGGACTCTCATGTCAATGCCCCTAAACTTGTGCGTGCTTTTCACAAAATGTATCCAAATAAGCCTGGTGGGTAGAATCTTTGGGGAGGCAGAATGCCAGCTAGGCCTCTCTCGAGCCCTGGCTGCCATGGGAATGGGGGTGACTCTGGAATGTTAGGTTTCAATTCTGCTGTGTCTTCTATGTTTCTATTACCTCTGTTTGACCTTCAGTGCCTGCTGTAGCATTTCTCTTGGGAAAAGTAGCCCGTTACTTTGGCGAGCTTCTACCTGGTCCCTGATTGGCCCTGGGCCATCGGGGGGCCTCTTTGAACAATGTATTACTGTTTGTTTTGCGCACTTTATTTTAGTTCTAACACAAAATGGTTAAAATATCTGCGTGCTCTTAAAGTCTCAATAAACTTTACTTCTCTGAATGAAAGCTGTTGGGAACTGATTGCTGCAGGAGTCTGACAGTATGTACACATGGCTTTAGAGCCATTTCTCTCATTACAGAAGGGTAATTAAGGACCGTGTGGAGTCCAAATAATTTCCAGGTGGGACCTGGAGATCTCCCAGAATTACAACTGATCTCCAGACTATAGAGACTGGAGAAAAGGGCTGCTCTGGAGTGTGGATTCTACAGCATTATATCCTACTGAGGTCCCTCCTCTCCTTAAACCACACCTTCCCTCGGCTTCTTTCCCAAAATCTCCAGGAGTTTCCTAACTCAGAGTTGGCGATCCTAAGTCCAAACCAATTGCTGTCTCCCTGGCACATGAAGCTTCTTTACATTGAACCGGAGACCTGATCAGCAGTCAGCAAACTGGCTGTCAGCAGACTGGCTCTGATACTCTCAGGTCTCAGGTGGAGGTCTTTTACATCCTCTAACTGGAAAGATCAGAGATTCAGCCTGGGACTTTCTGCACACAAAACAGATGCTCTACTACTGAAACCTAGCCTGTACAAAACACTCATTTGTTGCACTGTGTGTACATATTAAAACCCAGGAAACAGCCTCAGATAAGGAGTGCGTCAGGCCACTTTGAGTCTCAGATCTAACACTCTGATAGACAAAATACACTTGGGCTGCGGTCACACGGAGCATTAGCCACGCTACAGAGACGGAAGATAGGCGGATTTTCCGGGTGCGATCACACCGCCACATCTGGGAAGCGTAGAGCTCCCGTGGCGAACCCGAGGCTTCCCGCTGAGGATGCGGGGTAAAAAACTAGTACCTCCGAGGTACTAGTTTCCGGAAACCGTGGGGCAAGGGCTGGCATCTGATCGCGTTTCAGGTGGTGGCATCTGGCGCCCGCCCATGTCCCTTCGCAAAAAGTTTTTTTCCCCCTAAGTCTCCACAAGATGCGCACAAGCACGGTGCATGCACACAAAGAGGAAACAACGGCACATGTGCACAAAGAGGAAAGCGAAAGTGCCATTTCGGCTTTTAAAAAAATGACCCCGTTTGTCACGGCAGCGGCGCCTAGCCATTGCTGGTGTGATCGCACCATGCCGCTTCTTTGCCGCACTGCAGGATCGTTGTGTGATCGCCACCCTCGTTTACCCGCCGGCGCGGAGGGACAGACCCGTGGTGTGCCGCCGGTGCGTCTGATCGCGTAATCATGGATCAAACTGCGCCGGGGCAATTAGCCACGCCTCCCCCCCCATGATATCCGGCCCGTGTGACCGGAGCCTTGGAAATGCAGATCACTCAGCCTGTCTGAGGAGGAGGAGTGGGGCTGCATCCTCCGACTTCCACCATTCAGCAGTGCCATGATTGATAGGCCTGCTGCAGAGTTTCCCTTGGGTAGTAAATTCACAATAGATTTTAGCTCCTGGAGGCAAATTAAAACCAGCCTCTGGAGCCTGCAGTTTTTGAGGGGAAGAGAAAAGGGTGTGTTTAACCTTTTCACTGCCAGTTGCTTTCCTGTTAAAAATCTCCCTCATCTGCTTTTCTCTGTACATGTGTTGTATGTGCAGAGGCCGCCAGGGAGAAAAAGCAGCTGGGTGAGCAATTTTGAATGAAAACACTGCTGGTGAAGAAGAGTGATCTGGCTGGTCATCTGGTCAAAATTTTAGGCTGTGGTCAGATATGCCTTTAGATCTGACTCAGCTGCGAATGCCTGACAGATCTAAAGGGCATGATTAGACAGCAGCATCTGGGAAAGGTTCTGCAGTCGTCGGAACCCCGTGCTGCCCTGCCACAGAAGCGGAGTTAAAAGACACCAGGGAAAGTATGGTCTTAATGCCTGCTGACGGGCCACGAACGGACTTTCCCCTGTCTGATCACTCAAGAACACACTCAAGCCGCCACGACGGCCTGCCCATTCCGTCCCAACTCAGTGCCATTCCCCCCCCCTCACTTAACAGTATGCGCATAACTGCACACTCCATGGGGAACCCTCCATGAGGGGGCTCGCTTCCTCATTTATGCACATGGGAAACAAAAGGCAAAAAAACACCCCCACTCGGCCGAAGGTGGCGTCTGATCATGCAGTGACACGCTGAGCCCACAACAGAAAGGGATGTGTGATCACACAACTGCGAGTCACATTCCACCAGAGATAATAGGAGTGCTTCCCCTCTGCGCCAAATGGCACGTACGACTACAGCCTTAGTTTCCCAAGAGCATTTTGTGTGTTTTTTAAATAATCAGGACTTCATTAAATGTGTGTGTGTGTGTGTGCTGTGCAGTTTACCTCTCAAGTGCTCCAGCCACAGCCTACACTTGCATAAATCTCAGTAATACTGAGTCCCAGGGCCACTGCAATAAAGGGGGAACACAGCTTCCTGGAAAACAAGGGCTTGTGCAGAAAAGGAATTGTGTCTTTGGGGCTTGGTAGATATTGTATAAACACTCACATATCATTCAGGAAAGTATCCAATTACTCTTAACGTGAAACAGATCTGAAAACCATGATGTTGGCTTCTTAGGGGCAAATGATGTATCCTTTCTTTAGAATTCACTGAGTCCCAGTACAAACTTTGTATAGTCATCCCTTTGAGGAGAAGATTTTCTGATCAAAATCTTGGATAAAATTTTTATTTAAAAAATAGAAAAAATATTTTTTGCAGAAACATGCCAGGATTATAATAAAATAATGTAACCAAACAAAATTAATTATTTTGAAGGGCAGGGGGGAGGGAGGGAGTCCATTCGACCATATAGCATATTTAGGAACATAACACTGTATTTTTAGGTAAAACATTTCACAAGATTCAAAATGGATTAGACTCTGTTGAAAGATGAAAAACATCATCTGTGCTGTTTTTAGAAACCAGGCAGACAGCGGATGGTGTCATGCTTCAGAATTAACTAAAATCTTCATCAGATCACCCATCCAGGAACTTGGATAGATCTGTAGATATCTTCTTCTGCGGCTGCCGCCCCTCCCACGCCCCTCTTTGCCTCTCTCTCTCTCTCACGTGGCATGCCAAGGGGGCTCTTCATGGGCCACCCCACTGCTCTCCCCTGAAGCTGGCTCATCAGCTCTCCCCATCTACCCGGAGGATTGGTCCAGCCCCACGTATGATACTCACGGATGCTCCTCCCAAGAAGGGGATCTCTCCAGACACAAAGAATGAGGCATATACACTGGTCAAGGTGCTGAGAATGATCCCAAAGCTAATGTGTATGAAGCCAGTCATGATCTGGATGGTCTGTGGGAACAATCAGGGGAATCAGGCTTGGCACCTCGCGGGTTAGATTCTCTCTCTCTCTCTCTCTCTCTCTCTCTCTCTCTCTCTCTCTCTCTCTCTCTCACACACACACACACACACACACCTCTCTTCCTGGCTGCGCTGACTTTCAAGGGCTGACACTAGGCAATCTACAAGTTCTTATTTGCATAGGTAGTATTTACTTTGTTTTATAACTTCCTTCCATGGAGAAAGTATTTCACCATTTTTACTTGTTTTATTTTTTAATATTTCAGAAAATCTTCCTTCCCTAAGGCAATTCCCAGATGCTCACGGGAATAGTTTATGTCCCTTGGTAGCAGACTGAAATCTGACATTTAAAAATCTGCTCTAATTAACACTTTTCATTGTTCCAATATGATCAGACAAGACACCTAACAAAATGTACCCCAACTGAGCCAAGTGGGTCCAGAGTCAACTGTTGAGGAGGGAAGTGGGGAGTCATGCTATAGCAGGGTTAGTCTGTTGTTGGATGGACATATTTCCAAATTTTCCAGTAGGCAACACACTGTTGACTGGGTTATCTTCTAATTAGGCTGGGAACAATCATGGCACATGATTGGAGGTAAGGCACATCCTGTAGCCTGCTGAGTCTCACCCACCAGTTATTATATGGCACCCCAGTAGAGACTCTTATAGGGTCATCTTTTGCTACCTTCTTAGAAAAGCACAAAAGAGAAATCTTCTCAAGCAAAAGGTAGCTACAAATATGGCTGGCGGTCTGTGTTCATCTGAATCCCAAGTTGTAGCCGTCTGCCCTGGAGTGAGCTACTGGAGTATCCAGGGCTTTTTTTTGTAGAAAAAGCCCAGCAGGAACGCATTAGTATAACAGGCCACACCTAACAGCAGAAACTCATTAGCATGTTACCAGAAGAGTGGTCATCCAGCCACACCCACCTTTTGCTTCTTATTCTGTTTACCTTGTTTGTTGTCAAAACCCTGGGCTTTTTTTGTAGCAGGAACTCCTTTGCATGTTAGGCCACACACCACTAATGTAGCCAATCCTAATGAGTTTCTGCTGTTGGGTGTGGCCTATTATGCTAATGAGTTCCTGCTGGGCGTGGCCAACTCGGGAGCCAGCCGGAACTCCGTTCCTGTGCGTTGCTGCCCAAAAATAACCCTAGGAGTATCAAATAACACACCCATGGTCTGTCTCTGCACACTGGCTTCACTCCAGATCACTGTGACCTGGTTTTGCCATGACTTTATGAGATATGTATAAAATGGCTCTTTCAGCTTAAATTTGTACTGATTATGGAAATGTTGAAAATGAAGCTGCTCTGTACTGAGCCAGACTATTGGGCCATCTGGCTCAGTCACTAACTGACTAGAAGTTGCTGTTTGTGACTGTAGTTCTAGAAGTGTCTTTCCCACTACTCACTGCCTGAGATGCTTTAAGTGGGGGTGCTCACAACTAAAACGGGGATCTTCTGGATACCAGACACATGTTCCATCTTTGAGCCACAGCCTCTCCCAGGCTACTATATCAATGCTCTCAATTTGTGAAGAAAGGGAATTACTGATACTGCCACCCTGCTGCAGCTAGAGAAAACTCTGCCAGTCTGGTAACATAAACCTCTTGCATTCTGGTCAGCAGGACAGAGGTTGGTCTCATAGGAGGAAAGGCAAGAAAGATTCATGAAGACCAAGCCTGCACCTCCTTGTATCCCAAGGCCTGAACATTCTTCCCCTTCTCCTGGCCCCTGCTGGCAGGTCTAAAAGAACAAGACCAGGCAACACAGAAAAGGGGGGACGGGGTCTGTAAGGTTGCCAACCTCCAGGCGGGGCCTGGGGATGCCCTGGAATGACAACTTATTTCCAGACTACAGGGACCAGTTCCCCTGGAGACAGTGGTGGGTAGATTCTAGGGCATCGTGCCCCACCACTGAGGCTCCTCCCTTTCCCAAACCCCACCCTCCCCAGGCTTCACTGCCAAATCTCCAGGGATTGGCCAGCCTGGAGAAGGCAACACTAGAGAGCAGCAGTCCTCCAAAGGCAACTGATACGAAGCAAGTAAGCCCTTTGCAGGATGGGGTAGGGGACAGGGTCGCCAGCCCCGCACTGCAGCCAGGGATCCCCCGCACCTGGACTCTGCCCCGGCCACAGATCAGCTGGCCCGTGGGGGGACTGACCAGGAGTAGAAGGTGTACCCTGGAAGTGATGTCATCATGCTGGCAACGCCTGGGCAATGCTCTGGTATTTGGGCAAAAACTCTATGGTAGAAGCTATTTTCACCATAGAGTTTTTTGCCCAAATGCCAGGGCATCACTGGGATGTCCCAACATGATGATGTCACTTCCGGTGTGTGCCATGTTGCTGGTGATGTAGCCTGGGCCTCCCTCCTGCTCCTGGTAAGTCCCCCCCCCACCCCCGCCAGTTGCCAGGAGGGATCTGGCAAACCTAGGTAGGGATGTGTAAAAAAAGTATTGGGGGGGGCAACATTTCTCCTAAAAGATCCATTTGGTTTCTTATTGGTTATCAAAAGGGAGGAAATGAGTGATGGTGTGTGTGGGGGGGGGGCAAGTCTAGGGCCCTGACTGTTGCCAGATCTCTTGTGCAGAGTTAAGGAATATTTGGGTGTGAAGCAGGCAGTTGGTCATAAAGGCTGACACAGTAAACCAGCCAAGGTGGCCTCTTCACTTATCTGTTTAGCAAACGTCTACACACCTTACCAGCGACCTGCATCTGTTACCTCATCACAGGGCTGATTTGGGGTTCCCAGGAGATCTCCCATCCAGGCACCAGCCAGACTCCCAAGTGCCCTTTAACCGCACCCCAGGATGCATTTGGAATCAGGCTGTGTTTCATGGAATATGGTTTTTAAAAACCCAAGTACAATTTGCCATGGCTAGACTTGTCACCCACATCCATAAACTGGTAGAGTTATTCCGGGGCAGTTGGGCTTCCCCCAGCATGGTTTGCAGGTGCTCCTTTAAAAGTAACCTAATATTTGCTGCCTCCTTTTTAAAAAAAAAAACCAGTGAGACTTTTGGACCCCCCATTTTAATAGGAATTTAAATGCGTATATGCTTCCATGCAATTGTAGATTGGGTTGGATCCAACTAGCTTTACTGCGGCTGTAAAGGGGAGGGGGGAGTCCCCTTAAGAAGGGGAAGCTATGCTGAGGATTGTGGTATCTGCATGGACAAAAGGCAGGTTAAATAAAAACTGTAGTAATGTGTAGGTGTGAATGATTGATAAACCTGGCTGGATCCAGCTTTATGGAATCAGGAATTAAAAACAAGATGAATAGCATTTGGGACAGCTTCTGAAGGCAGGAAAAACAGAAATGTAATCCTGTTCAGCCAGGTACAGTTTAGGACAACATAACAATGTGGTGTTGACAGTGATTCTGCTGACACCAGGTGGAGACCAGAACTGCTTTTCTATCCTATCTTGATCCCTTGACAGCCCAGCAGTCTACACTAATCACCTACCTATCTGTCCTCCATATGGGGACAACTTGGGGCCAGGAAAGACTATAGAACCTGCATGAAGGAAATCAGTGTGGCTGATCTAGAAATTCCCAGCATAGCAGCATACCTATTTTAGCAGATGTACGCACACGCACACAAAAGTCTCCGCGTGGGAGCTTTCCATGCTTCTAATGTAGCTTTAAAGCACTTTATCAGAAGCACGGGGTTTCCTCTGTAGGTGCACCTCTCCCTTATTCTGCACCTTTGCAGGACTGATGCATGTTAGTGGGAAGACTCCCCCAGGTTCTGTGAAAAGTCAAACTGCCATTGGCTCATGTTTAAGCTTTAGCCTTAAAGGCCACAAAGTCTGTCTTGTCTTCTTTCTGCTGCAGAATAAGAAAACGTTGCACTTACAACGGGGACTGGCTTCCCCCCTACCATATTAAGTGTCTTTTTTTCCTTCTTCCAAGACTATAGGAAGAGTCTGTTGGGGAGGACATAAATTTTCTGGATTGTCTCCTAGCCCAGGTTCAACAAAAGTAAGCAAACATAATAAAATAAAAAGTGCCATAACTCTGCAATAAATCAAACAGCAGTGAACAATCAGCAGTAAGACACCTGAAACCCTAAATTAGTTAACAACAGCAATTAAAAGCAAGTTTTAAAAGGAAGCAAAAAACTGCAGTCAAACTGTAAACCTCTGAAGATCCCCAAGTGTCTGGAAAGGCAGATGCTTTACCTGGCACCTAAGAAAAGTAGGTGCCAGGTAAATTGGTACAGGCAAGGAGTTTCATCAGACAGGATTGCTGCTTCTCCCTGTGATTGCACTCACGGCAAAAATAATGCCAGGGTGTTTCCACTCCTTAACGTGTGGAAGGGAAGGTAGAGAAACTCTCCCGGCTTTCAGGATCTGAGGCAAGCCTTGGTCCAAACCAGAGCTTGACAGAAGGATGTTCTTCAAGGTATGCAGTTTAAAAGCTGGGCCTGAACTCTGGCTGCAGCAAAGGAAATAACGACAGTCCTGGCATGAGCAGAGAGTAGCACTAAATAGTCACTACTAAATAATCACAGCCAGCACATGTGCATGCATATCTGGGATTACGGGTGAGGGCTCCCAGGCCACATTCCTAAATAGTCCGCAGGCAAGACATGAATAAGCCTGCTGGATCAGACCAACTATCCATCTAATCTGGCATTCTGCTTCCAACTTCGGGCATTAGCATACTCAGTGTTTTCATATGCTTATTGTCTCTATAAACGGAGAATCCCTTCTGTTGCGATCCAATTTTGGCCAGCCAGATGTTCCTCGTGATCCCTCAAGCAGGGCATAAAGTTGACAGCTCTCCCCTGGTGCTTCTCCCAAGCATCTATCATTCAGAGGAATACTTTCCTCTGAATATGGAGGTTCCAGTTAGCGTTCAAGGCTGGTAGCCTCTGAGGCAACCATTTTTCTTGTAAACACCACACCACTTGTAGGCCTAAACCTGTTCCTAGGGCAATGCTGCTCTCCTGCATGCACTCCATATATGAAAGTGGCAACACTTACCCTTCTTTCTAAATGTAAACTGAAACCTGTTTCCCAGCTGCACAGACCCAGATCACTGGGTATGCCAGAGGCAGCAGGTAGCTGTGCCGTACCCCTCTCCTTGCTGGCTTCAAAAATCACTGCTTCTTGGGAACATTTCGCTCGCTTACATATGCACACAGTATGCACAGACGCACACACACACATGGCCAGTCAGGACTCGGGATCATCCTGAGAATGAGCTGCCCTTAGACAGGGATTTCAACCAAATGGCCCATAAATCCTGACTAATCCGAGGGGGGGGGGGTTAATAGAGCTGCAAATTAGTTCAAGAGACCATGATGATTCTCTGACCCCAGCACTTCTCCCTGCTGCCGTCTCTCTCTCTCCCTCTCTCTTTCTCTCACACATAATAGACACACAAGAAATCTAGAATGATGCTGTCCCTGGAATTAGGAAGCAAGATCAGAGGCCATTTCAGGTGAAGCCATCCCAGTCTCTCCCACCCCTCTCGTGCCTCTCCATACACCCACGGAGCCCCCTCCCCAAAGTATCCCCCAGTTCTGTCACTCACCCCCAGCACTCGGTTCTTCCCTTTAGGAATGGTTTCCACTGTGTACATCACCGCCCTTCTCCCCAGCCGGATAGTCCCCATTCCCTGCATGGGATTTGCTGGTGTGCTCTCTCCAAAGCCTACAGGGTCCCTAGCAACCGAGCACTCAGCGGCATCGGCCCCACAGGCTGAGCAGGGATGACAGCTTGTTTGACCTGGCTGCTGCTCAGCTCCGGCACTCTTCAAGGGAAAGGAGAAAGAAGGGCCTTATTGGCTTCTGTCAGTGATGATGTCACACAGTCAGAGAGATGCTGCAGAAGATGCATAACAGAGAAAAGCACTATTACAAGAGGAATTCAGACCCTGCTTTTAGATAAAGGTGCTGCTTCCAACAGAAGGAAGGCAGAGCTAGGGGTGTGTGCGTATGTGCTGCATGGTGTGCTGAAATCCCAGGGAATAATACATTTAACAAGCATGGAGGAAAACTGTAGGAATCCCTGTGCCAGGGCAGCACTTGCCATACAAGCCATAAAGATAAGCACTGCATGGGTACATGAATGGAGCCAGAGATCCTCATGCTCTGCAATCTGTATGAAAACCTCTCTGGATCGTTTCCATCATAACACAGGTACACCTTGAAAGATGAGATTTAGGCAGAAGTCGTAAGGACACTTTCCTGGAAGTAAGTCCCATTGAAAAACATGATGCTTACCTCTGAGTAGACCTGTTGAGGATGACTCCCTTGATTATCTAGTTCAAAGATGCATGTTTAATCCTGAGCTCACCTTGATCTTCCAATGCGTGGCTTGGCTCTCTCGTTCAAGTTACCTGCAGAACTCTCCGCTTCTGAAATATTGGGTGGCCTCAGCTGGGGGTTCTGTGGGAGTGATGGGTGTATAATCCTGTCTTTGAGCAGCGTTCCCTAGTGATGTGCTGGGGAACATAAACTAGTTGTTGCCAGACACAACTCCTTCCAATCTGGAATAGTGCTATTGAAATTGGATTAGACTGATGAATATCTATTGGGCATCTAAAATTAAACTGTTTGAATTTCAAACCCTCTCCAGTTTAAGGCCCTGTCATGCTATCCATGCCATCACCAGAACGAAGTGCAACAGGATCCTAACAGCTGTCTGCCACTGGCCCCACCCAAGCCTTCACCGCATCCTCCTTTCCCCAGATTTACAGAGATATGGGAGCGAAAGGGAGGGCTCGCTGCAGTGTTAAAGCATCCGTCTTCAGTCCTAGATGACGCCGCCTGCCACAAGCATTTTTGTAGAAGTATCCAAGCATACTAGAGTGGATGAGAAATGTAGCTGTCAGTCCTTATGTGCACATGATCATAGAAGCAACCAGGGATGTTAATAATTCTGGGGACTACATTTTGCATTTCCCAGCACATCTGGATGCTGCCATGACTGCTGTACAGTTGACCCAGGCCTAAAGTTTAAAGCAGCCCCTTCATTTTGGTAAATTTGGGAAGGGTTGAGCTCAGAGTAGCCCTCCATTGGTCATATTTGAACTTACCCACATTCTGGAGGGGCTTGGACCCAATTCAAAATCTAGGGTGCATTTCCATAAGAAGCGCCCAATGCAGTTTCCTCAGTTCTGGATTCTGATGCATCACCAGTAAAATCAAACAAAAATTGGAAACAAATTATCATCACATACCAAGGACATAAATATGAATTAAATTTTATATAGGTGTTTTCAAAATCTATGAATAACTTAAGAGTTTTGAAAGCCCACAATGTATGATCAAAAGATGTGGTCTATATTAAGAGTTCCCCCTCTCCATTACATCAGGTTTCCTTTTTATAGTGAATTAACCGGACGTTAACAACTTAGTCATGCGAAATGCTGGCCTGGATGAATCACAAGCGGGAATTAAGATTGCTGGGGAAAAGATCAACAACCTCAGATATGCAGACGATACCACTCTAATGGCAGAAAGTGAAGAGGACCAAGAACCTCTTGCTCAGGGTAAAAGAGGAGAGCGCAAAAGTGGGCTTGAAGCTCAACATCAAAAAAACTAAGATCATGGCATCCGGCCCCAACACTCCTTGGCAAATAGAAGGGGAAGTCGTGGAAGTAGTGACAGACTTCACGTTCCTGGGATCCCAAATCACCGCAGACTGTGACAGCAGCCATGAAATTAAAAGACGCCTGCTCCTTGGGAGGAAAGCGATGGCGAACCTCAACAGCATGATAAAAAGTAGAGACATCTCCCTGCCAACAAAAGTCCGCATGGTCAAAGCAATGGTATTCCCAGTAGTCATGTATGGCTGCGAGAGTTGGACTATAAGGAAGGCCGAGCGCCGAAGAATAGATTCTTTTGAACTATGGTGCTGGAGAAGACTCTTGAGAGTCCCTTGGACTGCAAGAAGAACAAATCAGTCAATCCTAAAAGAAATCAACCCTGACTGTTCCCTGGAAGGCCAGATAATGAAACTGAAGCTCAAATACTTTGGCCACCAAATGAGAAGGGAGCACTCACTGGAGAAGACCCTGATGCTGGGAAAGATTGAAGGTCAAAGAAGACGGGGACGGCAAAGGATGAGATGGTTAGACAGTGTCATCGATGCAACGAACATGAAATTGAGCCAACTTCAGAGGACGGCAGAAGACAGGAGGGCCTGGCGTGACCTGGTCCATGGGGTTGCGAAGAGTCGGACTCGACTGTGCAATTGAAAACAACAACAACTTAGTCTCATTATTTTTAAAACGTTCATCTAGATTTCCAGCCATACCTCCAAAGTCATACATAATAAAATATTACATCACAAATTAGCCATGAAACCATTTATTTTATCTCTTTATTCAGTTTATCTCCACCCATCCCTCCAGGTGCACGTCTGTGTCATGCCATTCCGTTCTATTGCTTCTTTATATTTCTGGCCCAAAAGCTTAGTTACTGGTTCAGCCAGATGTGATTTTTTGTTGTTGGTTTCTGATAGCAACAAGTGTCTGCCTGTTATTTGTGGAGCTACATGGACTGTCCATCTCTGCTTTGCATTGTATATCACTTGTATTAAATGTTACTTTTGTTCGTTTCCAAATGATACCTTTCCATTGCTCTCTAAGTGACAGCAAGTTTTTTCTCATCCACTAATGGCTGACCAGCTTTCCTCTCTATAAACCACTGCTAACAGGACAGTGGAGTTGAACCGTTCTTTTCTTCATGGGCACTTCATACAACAGAGAGGCTAAATTTGCCCACACCACCTCCCTTCCCCTCCTAAATCAGCTTTGAATGAGTTGGCATAATTGAGCTGTTGACCCAGGCAAATGTATTTGTTAACTTCTTCCATTTCTGTCCCATTTACTATGAGATTCATCATGCAAGATTCATTTTGCATCCACGTTGTTAAGTATTGACTCAACGCCGTCTCGTAAGTAACAGTGAATCAGCTTTATTGATTTCAAACAGGAACAGTGAAGAACACACAACAACAAACAGTGGAGCAGGGCTCCTTTTAAACTATCCCGGGCTGGTGTAGCCACGCCCTAGAACAGTTAAAGACCAATGGCATTACAAAGATAACATCCAATCAGATCAGTTCCCTCTTGAACATTTCTCTGCACTCTGATTGGGTACATTCGTACATTAGCCAATAGGATCGTTCCAGCTTACAATCCTTCTCCAGGTCTTAAGGTCTTTCATGGAATGTATAATACAGATAAAGACATAACACATGTCATCTTCAATGTTTTTCTTTCCCACCTGAAGCCATGCAAAAGTTGGTGCAGTAGTTCTACAGTTTCACTGTATCCATTGTGAATATTACACAATTGTCAGCAAAGAAGGTGTAAACGCTTCAGCCCTCTTCAGGGCTATTTTTGGGCAAGAACGCACAGGAACGGAGTTCCAGCTGGCTTCAGAGTTGGCCACGAGCACTACAGCAAAAACTTCCACGTGCATGGCTACAGAGGGAAGGCCTGGAGAGTGACCCCCCCCGGCAACTCCAAAGCAGGCGGGCCAGGGGGCCCCTGGAAGGAACGGGGAGGCATTTAAATGCCTCCCTGTGCCTCCCCTCCCCACCAAGGGCACTCAGGCAAGCCAAGGGAAGGCATGGGGTGTGGCCTAATATGCTAATTAGTTCCTGCTATTGGGTGTGGCCTATTATGTTAATGAGTTCCTGTTGGGATTTTTCTACAAAAAAAGCCCTGGCCCTGTTCATTTTCTTGAGCACACTCTAACACTGCTCCAAACAGCTTTCATGAAATTGTGTTGTCCTATCTGACACAGCTATCTCTCCCTTATAATAATTGAATAGTGGGTGCCAAAATTCTAAAATGCGCCCCGTTAGTGTATGGCTGATAAAACTGTCAGTTATTATAAGGGAGAGATGGGGACCAATGAGAAGGAGAAACCCGGGTCCCGCCCACACCACCACTACCCCGAATAACCAACTTCAGTTCTCGCCGCCATTTCCAAGGAGGAGGACTACGAGGCCGCCACTTCGGATTAGGTAGGCTGGCTCCGGCAGTCCCCGGCCGGCGAGAGAAGGCCGCGGCCTCCTCCCGCCCGCCGCTCCCCCCCAAGCCAGACAACTTCAGTTCTCGCCGCCATTTCCAAGGAGGAGGACTACGAGGCCGCCACTTCGGATTAGGTAGGCTGGCTCCGGCAGTCCCCGGCCGGCGAGAGAAGGCC
>NW_015167564.1:80895-84679 GCF_001447785.1 Gekko japonicus
ACCCACCCTACCTTTCTAGGGCCCGTTGTATTCCTCCTCAACGGGCTTTACGGCTAGTCTATATATAAAAGAAAGTCCCCTCACCGTAAAATCAACGCCCAGGCCAAACCGCTGGACCTGGAGACACCAAATTCGGGGAGAGCGCTCCCACTGTAGCGTAGGTGCTCGCTAAGAAGGGACTTTTAGAAATTCGACCCCTAAGGGGGTCAAAAGGGGGGAAATGTGCTCCCCCCATTGATTCCTATGTGGCTGCCAGGCAGCTCTCTCCCTACACCCCCCAATCTCTCATTGCAGAGCTCAGAGTTCTGAGGTCAAAAAAGCCAACAGTTACAGGGGACTGCAGACAGCTAATGACAGTTGAGGAAATCAGGAGTGGCCAAAAACCACCCGTGAGGTGAAGCAAAGCTTCTGGCCCAGCCTCTCCGATGGCTTCTGTTATGTCTTTAGCTATATTAAAAGCCATGTTAAGCTTGAGAGCATAGTAAGGATTGTAAGCTCTAACAATACTATTGGCTGTTGTGTAGAATGACCCAATCAGAATGCAGAACAATGTTCAAGAGGGAACAAATCTGATTGGTTGTTATCGTTGCAATTCCATTGGTCCTTAACTGTTCTAGGGCGTGGCTACTCCAGCCCGGGATAGTTTAAAAGGGAGCTTTCCTCCACTGTTTGTGTATTCTCTGATTGTTCCTGTTACTTCAATAAAGCTGATTCACTGTTTACTTACGAGACGGTGTTGAGTTCCATACTTAACAATTGGCGACGAGGATGGGATGCTAAGAGCAGGTAGGCAGTCCCACTGAACCAACGCCAGGCACCACTCACCGTTATGATTGCCCCAACAGCTGCAATGGCTGTCAACCCAGCGTTCGAGGCATTCGAACCGGGAACGGAGGATTGGGACTCTTACCTATCCAGGTTTGAGTTCCATCTGCAGGCGAATCAAATCGTGGACGAGGCAAGGAAAAAGGCGACGCTTCTCAGTTCCTGCGGCAAGGTCGTGTTTGATGTCACCCGATCCCTGGTTGCCCCAACTGACATCTGAACGGCGACCTGGAAAGACATCACTGACCAGCTGAAAGCTCATTTTTTGCCTCAGCTGTCCCAAATCGCTTGCCGGCACACATTCTACAAGCAGAGCCAAGGTCCAACCGAGTCCATCGCTGAGTACGTCACCACCCTGCAACTTCACCGACTTGGAAGAAGGTCTCCTCAACCAGCTTGTGTGTGGCTTACGTGACGAGAGGCTACAGCATCGCCTGTTTGCTAAGACGGCACTCACCTATGACATGGCCTATGCAGAGGCTGTCGCCGGCGAGGCTGCTCAGAGGTCAACACGAGTGGTCCACCAGCACCATACCCAGGTCGGTGCACCACCAGTCGACCAGCAGATCCAAGAAGGAGGCCAATGACGTACACAGAACGCAAGCTGCATGACACAAATGGACCGCACTGAAGACTGCGCCGCGGCACTCCTGCGCAGGTTGTGGCGGGAGTCACGAGAGAGACCGTTTCTGGGCACGAGAATTCATCTGCCGTACCTGTGGAAAGTGGGGCCATTTGGCAAGGGTGGACAAAGTGTTTGCGCGCAATTGCAGGGAGGGACACTTATAGCTTCCTACCATAATCTCTGACGTTCTGGATGTATGTGGCGCAGCTAGCAGATGGAAGAAAACTTTGGCGCCACATAGATCAGCTCAGGCAATGGTGGGCTGACTCCAGACTCGAGTCCAGCCCTGAACCTGACACGATCCCCAACCCAGAAGGCGAGCAACAAGGGCCTCCGGACGAGGAGGTTGCTGAGCCCATTACTGACCCTGAGCATGGGCAATCCCCAACTCAGGATGGTGATCCCTCCGTTTTAAGTTCTCCACTGGACAGTGAGTCAACCAGGGCCCCCGAAACCTTGTCACCACCAGAACCTGAACCCATTTGCAGGTCCCAATGAACTAGGCGTGCCCCCTCCTATTTGAAAGATTATGTCTGTCCTGGTATTGTTCCATCTTCGTTGTTGTTCAGTCGCACAGTCGAGTCCGACTCTTTGCGACCCCATGGACCAGCTCCCACCAGGCCTTCCGGTCTTCCGCCGTCCTCTGAAGTTGGCTCAACTTCATGTTCATTGCATCTATGACACTGTCTAACCATCTTATCCTTTGCCGTCCCCGTCTTCTTTGACATTCAATCTTTCCCAGCATCAGGGTCTTCTCCAGTGAGTGCTCCCTTCTCATTTGGTGGCCAAATGAGCCCCCATCTTAGGGAAGAGGAATTGTTATGTCTTTAGCTATATTAAAAGCCATGTTAAGCTTGAGAGCATAGTAAGGACTGTAAGCTCTAACAATACTATTGGCTGTTGTATAGAATGAACCAATCACAATGCAGAGCAATGTTCAGGAGGGAACAAATCTGATTGGTTGTTATCGTTGTAATTCCATTGGTCCTTAACTGTTCTAGGGCGTGGCTACTCCAGCCCGGGATAGTTTAAAAGGGAGCTTTGCTCCCCTGTATGTGTGTGTGTTCTCTGATTGTTCCTGTTACTTCAATAAAACTGATCCACTGTTTACTTACGAGATGGCATTGAGTTCCATACTTAACAGCTTCCAACACACTCTCCCCACCTCCTACACCTAACAGGCGGTTGTCTGTTGGGTGCAGCCCCACCTCCACAGTGGCTTCTAATACTCCTCCCCCCTCCCCCTCCTACACTGGACAGACAGGTGCCTGTCAGGTGTAGAAGATGAGGTGGGATGGCTTCCAACACACTCCCCCCACCTCCTACACCTAACAGGTGGTTGTCTGTCAGGTGCAGCCCAACCTCCACAGTGACTCCTCCCCCTCCCCCTCCTACACAGGACAAGGAACCTGCGCCAGCAGTAATGCCTTAGTAATCCTGCCAGCCCTGCCTCTACAGTGGCTTCTAATACTCCTCTCCCCTCCCCCTCCAACACTGGACAGGCAGCTGCCTGTCAGGTGTAAGAGAGGAGCTGGGATGCTTACAGCTGCTGGGGAGGCTTGCTCAGCAGGATTGCCTTAGCAGTGCTGCTGGCTGTCAGCTAGCTGCCATTGTCATTCCGGTTCCTGTGTAGTATCCTTCACCCCCCTCCCTCTCGTTCCTTGTTTGCTTGAGTTATGTTATGTAGTCCGCGGAACTCGCCAAGGTCATATTGCTCAGCAGGATTGCCTTAGCAGTGCTGCTGGCTGTCAGCTAGCTGCCATTGTCATTCCGGTTCCTGTGTAGTATCCTTCACCCCCCTCCCTCTCGTTCCTTGTTTGCTTGAGTTATGTTATGTAGTCCGCGGAACTCGCCAAGGTCATGCAGCTGGTTGTAGGGGGAGAGCTTCGCCTAGAAAGTTTTGGGTATCTCGCATGTGAACCGAACCTGTGTTGACATTATAGAACTGTTGCTTTCCCATGCAATGGGCGCGAATTGTATGTGCTATTCCCGCCAGCGGGAACTGGGCTCATTGGTCCTTACCTGGTTCAAATGTCTATATTATGCCTTCCCTGGTTACCTGTAGTTATTCCTAACAATGTCCTGTTCTGGTTAAACCAACGCTTTGAAATAAACCTTGCTTTGCTTTTCAACGTGGAGTTATTTTGAATGCTTGGGATCCAACACTGGCCCAGCCTCCCCAATGCCTTTAAATACACTCCCCTCCAACACCAGACAGGCCGGTGTTCATCAGGTGTAGGAGCAGAGCCAGGGTATGAATGTTTATGGCGAGATAGTAAAGGATATTTCTAGGAGTCATTTTGATGTGTGCCTCCCTCATGAACCTGAAGAAAT
>NW_015167564.1:85654-98870 GCF_001447785.1 Gekko japonicus
CTTAGTTTTTTTGATGTTAAGCTTCAAGCCCACTTTTGCGCTCTCCTCTTTTACCCTGAGCAAGAGGCAGTTTAGGTCCTCTTCACTTTCTGCCATTAGAGTGGTATCATCTGCATATCTGAGGTTGTTGATCTTTTCCCCAGCAATCTTAATTCCCGCTTGTGATTCATCTAGGCCAGTATTTCGCATGATGTACTCTGCATATATATTAAATAAGCAAGGTGACAATATACATCCTTGTCGTACTCCTTTTCCTATGCTAAACCAATCAGTTGTTCCATATACGGTTCTAAGTGTCGCTCCTTGGCCCTTATACAGGTTTCTCAAGAGACATGTGAGGTGGTCTGGTACTCCCATCTCTTTAAGGACCAGCCATAGTTTGTTGTGATCCACACAGTCAAAAGAAATCAGTTGTTCCATATCTGGTTCTAACTGTTGCTTCTTGGCCCTTATACAGGTTTCTCAAGAGACATGTGAGGTGGTCTGGTACTCCCATCTCTTTAAGGACCTGCCATAGTTTGTTGTGATCCACACAGTCAAAAGCTTTAGCATAGTCAATGAAGCAGAAGTAGATGTTTTTCTGGTACTCTCTTGCTTTCTCCATAATCCAGCAAATGTTGGCAATTTGATCTCTAGTTCCTCTACCTCTTCGAAACCCAGCTTGTACTTCTGGCAGTTCTCTATCCACGTATAGGATCTTCCTAGCTTGTAGGATCTTGAGCATGACCTTGCTAGCGTGTGATATGAGTGCACATTCCTTGGCATTGCCCTTGCAGACAATACTGAACCACATTATTTCCATCAAGCAGTTGCAATTGATTTCTTCCAGAAAATCTAGGTGCTTAGGTCAATTCTGATTTTGCTAAGTGTATTGCGTGTGGCATTAAACTTGGCTGAATCAAATGCTTTTTGTAGTTGACAAAAACAAAGCATAATGGCCTTTTCTATTCATTTCAGTTTTGATGAGCTGTCATACTAAATGAATGTGCTCAGTTGTCGAGTGGCCTGAGCAGCATCCTTCTTGATCTCTGCTTATGTGCATTTTGAGATCCATCTAAATAGAGTTCAGCACAAGGTGAAGATGGTTTGTACACTTTTGAGAGAAGGATATCTGGGAGGTAGTCACGGAACTCCTCTGGATTACCTTTATTCACCAGTAGCACTGTCTTTGATCCTTTGCATACAGTTGAAATACATCTTCTCTATGATGCACATCTGTGATAGCTGAGAGTTTCTTTTCCTGCTTTAAGAAACTTTTCCCTTGCTTCATATTGGGAATGGCAAACTTTATTTCTTCCCACATAATGCAGAGGACTTCTGTGTTCTGTCCTGACAGAATGTACGATACATATGAGGAACAGAGGTAGATATGTAATTTGGCAGATTTTGTTACTCTTGCTTCTGTTTAAGATTCTCTTGATATTTGCATCCTTCAGTACTGCCATGATAAGTTGTTTTTAGCATTGCATGTTCGGCCGTCTTCAAGCCCACATTCTTTTCTGCTGCCTCTCTCAGTTTCCTCTTCCTGACATCTTCCTAATCTCCAATTTTCTCATAAATTTCCTCACACAGCACAATATATTCGGTATCCATTTTCTCTTCTGCTTTCATGTGTGCCCTCTTTGACATCCAATGTCTAGATTTTTTGCTGACTCTCTGCTTCAGTTTCAAAGTATTCGTTACCTTAGTCTTCTTGATTGCTAAGATGGTATGCAAAATGAGGACCCATCAAAGTCCACATACATGAGATCCCATTCTTACATATCTCATCACTGAAGTGCCATTTGCACCCCGGCTTCTATTTTCTCTTTCCATGGTCTCCATATGCACGGCAATGTGTAGTTTTGTAGGCAGAAACAGATTGGTCCTGCTGTAAGAGGCGCGGAGCAGCAGGGCCCGATCCCGGAGGCACCTAATGTGGTCAGTTTTCCCTCCCTCTTTTTTGTGACTGTGACTTTTATTAACCCCAGCCTTGGCACGCATATATGGGTGAGAGCCCTAATTGACTCGGGGTGCGGGAGGGACCTTATCAACCCCTCCCTAGTTATGGGATTTGAGGCTGGGATAGTAAAATTAAAAGACCCCCTGATATTCACCCAAATGGAAGGCTCTACAATGAAAGACCCGTGTGAGTATGAAACTGTGCCATTGCGGATTGGGGCTGGGGAACACTGGGAGAATAGAGCCTTTGTGATCACCTCGACCGCCAGGTTCCCCTCAGTCCTCGGGGCCCCATGGTTGCACGGACACGACCCCTACATCTTGTGGGATGAAGGGAAAGTACAGTTCATTTCTCCGAAGTGCCAGAGCCACCGGTGGGACACGAACTGGGGCCAACCGCCCATAGCGGAGGGTCCTCGTGTGTGCCCGGCTCAGGAGGAGCTGTTAACCATTCCCCCCGAGTATCGGGACTTGGCTAGAGTGTTTGAGGAGGAAGAAGCGGATGAGCATCCCCCTCACAGACATTCAGACTGTAGCACTGAACTGTTGCCGGGGCAGAAATTGCCAAAGGGGCGCATCTATGCAATGGGACCGGCCAAAAAGAAAGAACTGCGCACGTTCATTGACAAGAACTTAGCCTGTGGGTTCATCCGACTGGCCTCATCCCCCTACGCAGCCCTGGTACTGTTCCGAAAGAAAAAGGATGGGGGGCTGCAACTCTGCATGGATTACTGGGGCTTAAATGCAGTGTCTCCCACTAATGCCTATCCCATGCCGTTGATTAAAGACTTGCTCACTGAAGCGGCAAAAGGAAAAATCTTTTCCAAGCTGGACCTTCGAGATGCCTACTTCAGGTGCGCATCAGGGAAGGGGACAAGCATAAGACCGCTTTCAACACCCCCCTCGGCCAGTTCGAGTACCGGGTGATGCCCTTCAGCCTTCACAGGGCCCCGGGGGTCTTCATGAACCTGATCGATGAAGTGTTGCACAAGCACTTATTCAAGGGGGCGCTTGTTTACCTAGATGATATATTGCTGTACTCCCCTGACCTACCTTCACAGGTGAAATTGGTGAGGGAGGTCTTAACCATGTTGCACAAGCATAAACTGTTCGCTAAGCTGTCAAAATGTGAATTTCACAAAACGCACATTGACTTCTTGGGATATCAGATCTCTGACCTGGGCCTAGAGATGGACCCGGGGAAAGTTCGTGATGTATTGGGTTGGGGGGTGCCCCGAACTCGACGACAGCTCCAATCCTTCTACAGAACCTTTTAACCCAATTTCGCCCAGGTCAGCTTACCCCTCACAAACCTGCTAAAAACTAAGGGGAGGGGCCCAGAGGCTACTAAGCCGAGCGCCACGCTGCCATGGAGTAAAGAGTGTCAGGAGGCGTTCGATCGCCTCAAAGCCTTGTTCACCTTGGAACCGGTTCTTGCCCACCCCGATGAAACGAAAAAAATTGTTGTGCAAACTGATGCGTTTGATGTTGCCATGGGGAGCGATTTTGCAAGAAGGGGGGGGATGGATTGTTGCATCCATTCGCTTACGTGTCAAGGAAGTTCAATGACACAGAACGAAACTGGTCGGTATGGGAAAAGGAGGCAGGGGCAATAAAGCTCGCCCTATCCACGTGGAGGCATTGGTTGGAAGGGGCGAGGGTCCCGTTCGAGGTGTGGACTGATCACAAGAACTTAGAAACTCTTAAAACATCTCAATGCCAAACAGCTTCAGTGGGCCGATTTCTTTTCCAAGTTTCAATTCACCTTGCACCATTTCCTGGGTTCTGCAAACTCTTTGGCTGACGCCCTGTCCCGCTTACCCCAACACGACAGCCAACGAGATGTAGTCTTGGACTTGGTGTTCACACCCTCACAACTGGGCAGGGCGGTGACGACTCGCAGCCAGGCTCGCCTAACCTCTCCACCCCCTGTGACGTTGCACCCGCCACCTGCTGGGGTGGGGAAGGAGGCAACAGACACTTGGCACAGTAAATTCGCCTCCACCCTTTCGGAGGGGGATAAAGAAGTTCTTGAAGCGGAGGAGGATTTCGAACTATGGGACAATGGCTGTTGGTACCGGGGACATAAGCTGTTCATTCCCCTCTCGCTCAGGGGGGAGGTGTTACAGGCAGTGCATGGCTCCAAACTGTCCGGGCACTCGGGATTCGTTAAATCCCTTCAATTACTCCAAAGGCAGTTTTGGTGGCCACAAATGCGCAAAGATTTATCCTCCTTTGTTCAGTCATGCCAAATCTGTGCCATGAGTAAACCCAGGCCGGGGAAAACCCCGGGACTGTTACACCCACTTCCTAATCCAAGTTGACCCTGGAAAGTTATCTCGATGGATTTTCTAACTGACTTACCACTGAGCAAATCAATGACTGTGAATTGGGTGGTAGTGGATCTATTTTCTAAGCAAGCACATTTCATTCCGTTCGCTTCACTACTCACGGCTTAAATGCTGGCAAAAGCATTTCTCCTGCACGTGGTGAGGTTACACATGCTCCCAACCAAGGTGGTCTCCAACCAGGAGACCCAGTTCATCTCCTGGTTCTGGGGGAGCTGATGAAACTGATGGGAGTGGAACGAGGCCTTAGCAGCGCTTACCATCCGGAAACCGATGGCCAGACAGAAAGGGTTAATCAGACTTTGGAACAATATCTGCTGTGTTTTGCCAACTATCAACAGGACAATTGGAATGACTTGTTGACCCTAGCCAAATTCTGTTATAATAATACTTGCCATTCTTCCATGGGGATGTCCCCGTTTAAGGCGCTGTATGGTTATGACAGCCTGCCTGTCCCATTTCTGGAAGGGGATACGGACATGGGGCCGGGAGACGCTGCTCAATGGTGTAAGCAATTGCAGGACTCTTGGCCTCTACTGTGTAAACTTTTGACAGCTGCCAAAGAAGCGTATAAAGCGCAGGCTGTTAAGAGAAGGGTGGAGGGTTGGGCTCTACAGCCTGGTGACTCCGTGTATGTTTCTACTAAAAAGATCAAGCTGTTACGGCCAAGTGGTTAGGTTGGAAATACATTGGGCCATTTAAGGTGAAAAAGATCATCAATGATGTTGCGGTAGATTTGGACTTGCCCAAAAAAATTGAGGAAATTGCATTCTGCATTTCATTTCAGCCTCCTGAAGAGAGATTTGGGTTCCAGCCCCTGGTGTCCATCGAAACCGGTGCCCCCTCATATCATGATTGAGGGCAAGGAGCATTATGAGACATCTAAGATTCTGGACTCTAAGATCAAATGGGGAAAGTTGATTTATTTGGTTGAGTGGATGGATTTCAGACCCCAGCACCTCGAATGGGTGGAAGTAGGGGATATTCGGGCCCTGGACTGTTACGACAGTTCCATCGCGACTTCCAGGACAAACCGGGAGACTTCCCAGACAAACCGGGAGACCTCCCAGAATGACCGGGAGACACACACACACACACCCCCGGAATGGTCGGGAGAAGCTGATTTTAGAGAGGGCAGTATGTCAGCTATGCTGCCATGGGGGTTGGGGAGCTCGGTCTCTGTCTGGTTAATTGCTACTACATTCCTTTCTGTGCTTTTCTGCTTTGCGCCGAAATGCTTATCTATACAGATGTGCAGGAGGGAGTTGTATTGTCTGGGTTTTTCCTAGGTGCCATGGGAGAGTGTTGGTTCTCAGCTTTAGCTACCTAACGGTCTCCAAGCTTTATCCCGCGCGTGGGAGGGTGCCTAATTGGCCAGTGCTGTGGGGTGTGTGTGCATATGAATACCCTTATATCCTATTATGCCCATGGGGCCGCCGCCATTCTTAACAGTGCTTGTGTTACTGCATCTATAGCTCTGCAATAAAAATATTACCGTTCTTGAATGTGTGTACTTCGTTGTTTGCTGTGGGTTCTGACACCCCCGCTCATCTAAATCCTCTTTGTCTTTTTTCTCAAGCTCCCTGTACAAGAGCATGAATATGTCTACATATTCACCTCTAAGGATTTTCCTCCCTAGTGGCTGTAGACAAATGATCCCCCAGAGGCAGAGCCAAATCCCCAAATGATAGGGCACTGGCTGGCACTGTCTCATATGTTGAACCTCCTGGGTTTGGGTAGCCTGTCCCTTGACTTGGGTAACCCCATCCAGGCCAGGCACCTTGACCAAGCTGAACAGGTGGTTGGGTCATCCCCCCCCATCCTCCATAAGGCGGGAACTGTCCCATACCCCACGGCCACCCTCCTGGCAGTGTGGATGTAACTGAGCTCTGTGGATTTGTGTTCTGCGAAGCAGAGTACCCAGTAGAGTCGTGACTGCTGTGTCCCCATGGCCAGGCTGGCCCCCCTTTGCAGGTGTTCTCAATCTTACCTTCATGCAACGGAGGTCCTTTGTAAAGCTCTAGTCTCTGCACCCTGGTTCTCTGCCCTGTCATCTGAAAGCTGACTCCAGACCTGCTGCCCAGATGTTGATGCTGCGTCACTGGCTGCAGTACCTTTGCCCTGTCTGTCTTCGAGAAGAGCTAAGTGTGCCAGCACCTGAGCCTGAAAAGATTGTTTGCTCCACTGAGCACTTCATGTACTGGAGGATGCCCACCCTGCTGTTTCTCTAAAACTGCTAGCCTCTCTAATATAGCTGAGTTGAATGGGTCATTCTCCTCCTCATCCGAGGAGTCTAAAAGGGTGGGCTGCTGTGGAGGTTTCTGGGTAGGTTCCCTTGGGGCCGGCTGTTTGCCCTTGGAAGGGCCCTGCCCCTTCTTAGGAGCCATTGTATTGTGGAAAGGATTGCCTTCTTTGGCCCTAGGCTGTATAACAGGTGGGAGGGGCTATGTATGGCCAATCCCTTAGACTCAATAGCTGCCAATTGGTTGCCTTATCAAGCACCATCTTAAAATGGCTGCTCCATCCTGTGCCTCCTCAAAATGGCTGCCCTGCCCAGTGCTGCTTCAGAAATGGCCGCCCTGCCCCGCTTCAAAATGGCCGCTCCGCCTCACAGCTTCAAATTGGATGCCCTGCCTAGCATTGCCTTAAAATGGCTACCCTGTCCCGTGCCACTTTAATTTAGCTACCCTTTGCCACTCGTGCCCCAAAATGGCCACTCTGTGAGAACAGTCACAGGCCTTATCAGCCCTTAGTCAGCCAGTATTGCCCCCTAGCCTGTTGGACGGGCTGATGCCCCATGCCGTTGGTCCTCCTTGCGCCACCTCAGGAAACAGTCACCGTCACTGCCAATGCCAGCTGCTGCCGCAACCGCTCTCGCCAATGGCTGCCGCGGCTGCCACCTCAGACCAATCCTGCTGGAGGCCGCTGCCACCAGTCGCCATCGACGACAGGAACCTCTGCCGCTGGTACCGCTGCCGCTGCCGAGGCCTCCTCTGAGGACTGTCACCAACACTTGTCACTACTGACTATCAGGGTAACAATTCTTTAGCTGACAATGAAGTCAAAATCTCAATTTTTAAAGTATCTTCCTAGGAATACTTGGCCTGTATTTGTCAGAACCCACAGCTTACAACCACACATTCAGTAACGGTTATACTTTTATTGCAAAGCTATAGATGCAGTAACACAGGCACTGTTAAGAATGGTGGCAACCCATTGAGCATAATAGGATATAGGGCATTCGTATGTACCCCCCCATGGCATGGGCCAATTAGCTACCCTGCCGCGCGTGGGACCAGCTAGAAAACCGTTAGGTGGCGAAAGCTGGGAAACAGTAGTCTCTCACGGTACATAGGAGACTTCCAGACAATACAACCTCCAACACAACATCCTCCTGCACATCTGTAGAGATAAGCGTTGCGGCACAGGCAGAACAGCAGAGATAGGAATGCAACAGCAATTACCAAGACACAGAATGAACTCCCCAACCCCCATGGCAGCATAGCTGACAGTATTTTTCCAAGGTACAGAGATAATTTGCTCTATGAGTTTCTTATTCTCTGAGAATACCTGTGTTGTGTAGAGGGTTCGAAGCATTGAATGATCAGGAAACAACGTGATTGTCAGCACATGTTTACTAGTACACAACATAACAACCCAAATACCAGCCAGGCAGCCAACTATATACAGTCCCCGTGGACCACCCACAGGTCCTATTGGAAGGTTTAAACTTCCCACCAAGGTTCCTATTGGTGACCACTTGAGGTTTCAGGAGCCTAGTCCCTATTGTCTCTGAGAGCCAAGCTCTGGTATAAGTCGCTGGTGCCTAGTGGCGGTCAGTAGACATAACAACCTGTCTGTAATGCTTCAATTATATATCAATATATAAACCAGCAGATAGTTCTTACACTGAGATGTGCAACCAATAGCTGGACAGTGCTTTTAGCCATTTTCAGTTTTATAACTTCTGCCACAGGTTGGGAGGGTTGGTGTGGCCAATGCAAAAGTCTCCAGTCAGTTGTCCATACTGCCTATAATTCTGCTTAGTCTATTTTACTCTGAAAAGCCCTTTGCAGCAGTGCATTCAGTGAACTGGCCCTCGTGCTCTTTAGTTGCAATACCTCCTTCAATTTTGGCTGAATTGCCCCAGAACAACAGAACTACGGAATCCCCATTGTCTTGGACCCTAGCTTGACATCTTGTGAAGCTGGCTGTTAACTATCAGTACTTTGCTGCGAATTCCCCCATTCATATCCACACCAAAAATTAGGTGAGAAGGTAGCATTAATTCATTGTATTTACGCTATAGCTATGGAAAGAGGTCAACAGCCTAACTTGGTAAAGATCTCTTCTCACTTTAGCTCATATCTCAAGGTGAGTTTGTACAACCTTGAGTTTTATCCAAATTTCACACTATTTATAATACTCACAAGCATTACTTATAAAACCCTGAGTTAGAACACTACAGGAGATATAGCGGCTTATGTGGTCATTAAACTGAAGAAACATCTTGTGTGAGCCATGGCCCAAGGGAGATCCCAAATATACACCTTCATTTGGTACAAAATAAAGAATGCAATGAACACGGGCTTGTCAAATAGATCCCAAGCAAATAAACATTTCCTTGTATTTTCCATTCATTAAAGATACATGCTAGAATAATTCTGGAGTTGCAGGCAATTAGCTGATATCACATGGAAAGTACTTAGATCTAATGCAGAAAATGTTTTAAGAATGCATTATTTGCTCATGGTGAAGAGCATTTCCCCCCTTTTCAAAGTAATGCTATACTGCTTCACTACTCCTATAAATATACTCCTGCTGCTAAAGAGAATAGCATCATCAGAGGTAATATTATCATGGACAAGTTACATGTTGTACTTTTGTTGATAGCTCCTTTTTTAATGGGGAGATGCAGTGGTATTCCCTATTTCTTTTTGGATAACTTGGTGGTTTGGTTTTGCTCAGACTTTGAATCTGACTTCCATTTCTAAGAGGCTGGAAAGAGTTTTATATCAAGTCAAACTTGACAACAGAAGTTGTCAATAAACACTCCTATGATACCAGGAGCACACTCGAGTGATTAACAGGGGACTGTTTGGTGTAGAGATGTGTCTTTGGATGGGAAGGTGAGCTACACAGGCTTGGATGCGACCTAAGTTTTCTGCTTGTGAAAGAAAAGGCAACTTTCAGTGATTCCTCCCTTCTGATACTGTCAGCCATGCCCCTTGAAATCTAATCTGTGGGGGTAGGTCCAATGAATCACAGCAGGGGAACGGAGCCAGGATCTGCACTGGCAGGGGAGAATTGGCCCCCTTTGGCAAGTGGAATACCCTGCTAGGACCCAAACCATTGCTTCTTTCTTGCTAGCTCTTTCCAAGTTTACAGTCCATACATACGTCTCCCTGGAGCCTGCCTTTATGCCTACATTTCCTCTGGGCTGCCTGTCATGATCGTTGCTATGAAGACATCAGTAGGAGCAGTTTCTGGTATTGTAAGTATCCATGTACATAGACCATTGCCATGCTTCTTTTTGCAGTCCAAAATGGGGGCTTGAGCGCATGTGATGTATAAGTGCTGTGATTCTTTCCCCTGAAAACCTCTTTTATTAGCCTAAGCAGCATCTAATGGTGGCAGGGTGTTATGTATTGGGATTGAATCATTCCTGATTGAATCACCCCAGGGACTGGCTGAGCTTGGAGCACAAGAACAATTGCCTACCAGGATTCTGAACGTAACCAATCTAGTAGTAATGTTCTGTAAATAGCCTATCCCTGGGAGTGGGGTGTGTTTGGGTGTGGCAATTACATGCTATTTAACAGAGCTAAGGCTCTGGACTCTTGTCTTGCTCTTGCTGAAATCACAAATAAAGTAGAGCTGATCACTAGACTTGTGGTCTGTTCATCCATGGAACCCACAGGTTAACACAGGGATGCTGGGTGGGTCCTGGGTGGGGGGACTAAATTCTAAGGGCCCAAGTCAGCTGTAGTGTCCCTGGAGCCAGCACCATGCTGCATTCATGGAATGCATTTACATTTTTAAAAAAACTTCTAAAGCAGTATCAGGCTCTCTGTGCATTTGCATTTTACAGCTCGCCTGTTTCCTTGCTATGGAGCTGACGGTTATTTCTGGCAGGCAAACACCGGGTGGTGATTGGGTCCTGATCTTTATTGCTTTTACTTGAATTCCCTATATCTGTAATCTTTGTGCATTTATCTTCAGTCCTAACAATAGACGTGTCTGGGATGGTATCTATCAAATGTCTCAATAAAGTTAGCTTTCTACTGGCTGGTGTTGAGAACTGATTTCACCAGGAACCTGACAAGCAGTTCAGCACTGCAGCCACTAGGAGTGTGGGGAAAAAAGAGCTCAGTAAACTAGTATTTTATCCTTCTTTCCTTTTGTATACTGCTGGCTCTGAGCGTTTCACATATTTAATCAGTACAAGTCCTAACCTAGGGCCACATACAAGGGGTGTGTGTGTGTGTGACTAACCTACCTTTGTAGCGAGTTGTTTTTCTGTTGTCTGCGGGCGACGTCCTCCTGGCGCTGGTCTTGATTTAAGACTTCCTGGCTGTTGTGACACCTTCGAGTCTGGGCCGAGCGCACGTCCGCACATGCTCGCTGTCGGCCTCTGTCCATCAGGCTCTGGCCTGTCGCGTCGCCCCGCCTCCGCGTCTGTCGGCCCAGCCTCCTCTCGCTCGCCAGCCTTGCCAGCCACCGCCATGCTTCTCCGCCGCCGCCGCTCATCGCTCGCTTACACTGCCACCACCGCTGCCACACCACAAGGGACGGGTGCCCCCCACTCTAAGAGCAGGTACCCAATTTGTCTATTTGCCCTTTAACGGGCTTTTGGGCCACTGGGTGGGCGGGAGCTGGGACATAGGGCCGGGAGCTCACTCCGGCCGTGGTGGGGCTCGAACAGCCAAAGCTGCTCGGCCAGATGTAATGCAGGCCTCACTTACCGCCTGCACCACTGCTCCCATTATTTCTCACTCCACTGGCCGGACCTTTCTGCAAAGTTTACTACAGCCATCTATCAAGGTCATTATCTCCAGTGGTCTATGATTTCCCTCTTCCTTTTGTTCAACCTGGCTCCATAGTTTTGTCTGCACAGTCAGATCTTACAAAGGGACATCCCTGTTAGCATGTTGTTCTTTTTTTTTAATTTCTCTTCATTTTTTCCACACTTTTCTCCCTTATCTTTTTCCTCGCTTCCTTAAATGGTTTGCCTTCACTCCTCTTTCCCCAATTCTAAGTTTCCCCCACCCTCTTATTTTTCAGTCTGGCTCAGATCCTTCTGATCTATCCTGGTTGGCAACTTAGAATGTGTCTAATAGTAGTACAGCAGCAAGCCTTTGTTAATGTTATGAACGGGATGGGGGAGTTAATATTTCCTCATGGTCTATCCCCTCCACCCTTTATAAACAATGATAATAGGATGTTAATCTGCCTTAGTGTCTATAAATGAGGAATAGAAATTAGAATTTAGCTTAGTTTCCATTAAAAATGTCTGGAAATAACCTGGGCCAGGATGAAGAACACCCTGAGGGCACTAAGGTCCATTGACTTGTGTGGCTAGCCAATAAACCACACAGTGAAACAAACAATTCCAGGCAGCAACAAAGGTAGAAAAAAGTTTTATTCAAATAAAGGACAGTATTCAGCCAAAAGTTCAGCTCAGATGTCCAGTGAGTAACAGCAGGGATCTTGCTTATATGCTTTTGTTGCCCCTCCCAACTTTACATCACTGCTGACATCATTTACAGATGCTCAGTCTAGTTTTCTTTGTTTCAACAATCATTAATTATACATTTGACAAACAAGATGTTACTTGGCCACATTTCAACCTTACAATGCAAGTGGTTATCTTATTAAAAGTGATTTATGCATCTACTTGGCTGTTTCCGCAGACTGGGTCACCTCTGAATGAACTTTCGGGCTAAGTTCATTCTCATTATAAAATTTAACTGCTATTACAAAAATGGTTCCTTTATACTGATACTAGGAATAAACACATTTCAACCTTACAATGCAAGTGGTTATCTTATTAAAAGTGATTTATGCATCTACTTGGCTGTTTCCGCAGACTGGGTCACCTCTGAATGAACTTTCGGGCTAAGTTCATTCTCATTATAAAATTTAACTGCTATTACAAAAATGGTTCCTTTATACTGATACTAGGAATAAGGCCCATTGTGGAAATAAATACAATGAGATCTAGAAAGAGGCTCTGGGAGAGTGCTCTGGCTTTGTGCAAACAGTGTCAGTTTGCTGTGGCGACCTCAGCAGGGTATAATGACATCCACTGTTTTCTCCAGAGGAACTGATCTCTGCTACCTGAAGAGTAGTTGTAATTTTGAGTGATCTCTAGCCCTCACCTGGAGATTGGCAACAATTGTTACCCAGGACGAAATGGCTGGTCTGGAGGGTGGAGTCTATGGCATTCCACCTGTCTGAGGTCCCACCCCTCCGCAAACCCCACCCTTTCCACGCTCCACCCCTCAAATCCCCAGGAATTTGCCAGCCTGGAGTTGGCAACCCCATCTCCTTCCCAGCTAACCATCAACCTACCATTATCTGCCCCTTTGACTTCAGCTGACTTCTGCCCTCCCTTCTGCAGAGCAGTTGTAATTCTGAGTGGTCTCCAGCCCTCACCTGGAGATTGGCAACAATGGTTCCCTATGTGGGACTGACTGGTTTGGAGGGTGGAGTCTATGGCAGTGTACCTGTCTGAGGTCCCACCCCTCCTCAAACCTCACCCTCTTCAGGCTCCATCCCTCAAATCTCCAGGAATTTCCCATCTGGAGTTGGCAACCCTATCAGGACTGGCCCCAATGTGTTTTCTCCCAAAGGCCAAAGTAGGTGACAGGACCAAGCTTAGATGCCTACCAACAGGCACTGAGGGGAAAGTAGGATTGCCAGCT